>NW_024467600.1:75852-259374 GCF_000804445.1 Metarhizium album ARSEF 1941
TCTCTACTTGATGTGCGCTCTCTACTTGATGTGCGCTCTCTACTTGATGTGCGCTTGTAACGTGGCGACTGGACTTGAACAAACATACAATCACGACACGTAGTGCTACATATAGGTGCTCGAGTAGTTACATCAACTCCGTCTTGGGGTCACCACGGGACAAACGCCAACGCATGTCCGATTTCCTCCTTTCCGATGCCAAGTCTGGGTGGGGGAGGGGCGGGCAGGCCACCTTATCAACGACGACCAAATCAGTATGTTTGGTGTCGGCTGCTGGGCTCTCGGCGCCGATGCTTTTATCCAGACAAGATCTAAACCTGTCTGCGGTCTGCATTGCAAGTGAGACAAGGCGTGATTACGTGCCGATTGAGAGGCGTTTTCAGCACTCGGCAAGGCGGCGCGGATGTGGAATGCGACAAGGAGGGGCAACATTGAGCGCCTCCGGCTTACGTGCAAGCCGCCCGGGGCTAGCTGTTGAACGGCCGGGTGCCAAGTTCAACGAGGTAGTTGACGATACTGGGACTCGGGGTCTGTCTTTGTCTTTGTGCGGATGCGCATGCGCATGCCGGATTCGGCAGAGCGGCGCGTCTGGCTGGCTGATTCATGATGTTGGAAGGGGACGTGGGAAAGTGGACAGTGGAAAGGGGAAAGTGGAAAGCGAGGAGGGGGAGGGGGATGGGGATCTGGGAGTGATCCGAGGAACATGCAGGTACGGAGTACATACAGACGAGCGGTGGAGTTTGTAACTACGTTGGGGGGAGCAAGCGAGTGGGCCTACGGAGTAGAGAGGGGAGAGAGGGAGAGAGAGAGAGAAACAAAGGACCGAGAGGATACCGAGGGTTCCTTGTTCTCGAAGAAATCAACGTCAGGCGTTGGATGGGACGGCGGTCCTTGGATAGTCTTGTTCTGCTGAGTAGCCGGAATGGCCATGCTGCCGTCACGTCGTTGCGTGACTAGTGGCAGATTTGGATGGATGGGCCTTTTCATGCACGAACCCGAGGGACTGGGCTTGACACGGGCTTTTTGGAAACGGTCTCCCTGTCGGCATGGCTGTGGGAAACATGATCCCTGGTTATAGTGCTGGTGACTATGGGGTGCATGGTCCATCTTGCCAGCCCTACGGAGTACAGCCAGCCTACAGGACCGGCGCGGGTCTGGGACCGACGAGAGGGCTGCTGAGGTTGAGGTTGTTTGACAATGGGGGGGCAGGGATCTGGGATTTTCTGCTGGGCTCGTTTCGACGGCTGCTCGGGGGCTTGGAGGGCTGAAAAGAGAGCATTCTGTCGGACATCGAGATCGCGCCAGCTCTGGTTGCTGGTTGCTCGACGAGTGGGCAGACACATGATGGGAGTCGTACTAACTACTCCATGATGGAGCCGCAGCCATTTACGGAATGAGGACCAGGCGGTCGATCGAGGCCATCGGCAGGCAGGCTAGGAGCAAGTTGGCCCTGCTGATTGATGGATTTGCTGGGATGGAGGGTTGGATAGTCGAGTCGTCGTCGTGTCCTCGCCCGTCCTCGCCCGCAGAGGGTGGGTAGTGGCAGTACGGAGGACTAGGAGCATTCATGCCGCTTCTTTCATTCCTCCAAGGCACATGGAAACATCGCTCGAGTGGTCATGAGGCGGTCCTGCTGGCGGCCGCTTGGACCGGGTCTCTGGAATGGGCTTCTGGGCCAAAAGCCGCATCACGAGACGGCCCAATTTGAGCCTTGCGCCTTCTCTGTCTCCTCATTTTTGGAAAGGGGGGGGGCCAGGTTTGCTGGCTGGCCTTTTGGGAGATTGGAAATACGAGGCGGGAAGTCGATCGATCGTCTTCCTTCCCGAGCTGTTCTGGAATGCGTTTTTCTTTTCTTTCTCAGTCCGGCCCGAGGCGAGAGAACAACTCGTCATAAAGATGCACTAATTGTGATGACGAATTTCCGCCATTGTCTGCACGCCGTGACTGCTGGCAGTGGGATGTGCCATCTGCAGCAGAAGACGGATGCTTCAGCATCGTCATCAGCCGGCGACGGTGGTGGTGTCGGGTGGGTTGTTCTGATTGGTTGGCTACACGCGTAAAGGTAAACAAAGAACGCGTCTCCCCAGACGCGTCCGCCTTTTGGACCGGCTTCCCCTCCTTTCTGGGCGGCCGACTTCACGCGACCCGCCACGACGACACTCGAACATCACGGCCACGCTGCGACCTGGATGCCGCTGAACGGTGCCATCCCGCCCTCCGCTCCGCGTATATCCGGCCGATTGCCAGCCAGTTAATCATCGGCGACCCCGCCCATCCCTGACATTCTTCTCAATTAGTATTGCTCTGTGGTCCATCATGTGTCAAGTTGAGCGGCCTCCCTTGGGCCTTGGGACGATTATCGTTGTAGTAGTAGTAGTAGTAGTAGTAGCAGTAGTAGTAGCAGTAGTAGTAATCGCGAACTGCCAGGCTCGCAAATGACAGGACGAGGTCTCTGGGAATTACTCAACCTTTTCTCCACTTGGGATATGCGATTTGCTGTGTGGTGAATGGCAATGTCAGACATGTGTCTTGCATCTAAGTCGCAAAACGGCCCAAAAGTGGGCAAGAGGAGGGAGCCAAGATTGACGTGGTGGGCGGTGGTTTCGTGTGGCGTGCCTGTCCTTCTCTTCGCTCTCGCAAGCCACGCCAAGTACATGTCAGCGACTATCATCGTCATTGACATTAACTACATAGGGACGTACCCAGCCAGGTAGATTGATATGTCGATACGTGCGCGGCCTCCATCCACTTGGCGCGTAGAGGAACATTGAAGCGATACGGCGTGACTGCTGGTGGCGAGATGAGGCGAGGCCCGTAGGAACTTGTCCATCTTCAGTCTTGGATGTCAGCTCTTCGGAAACGTCACGGTATCTTGAGGACGGTGAGTTGGACATACGTACATACATTTGGCGAAGTAGCATCGCATCCAACATCCAGCGTCTAGCAGCCAGCAGCCAGCAGCCAGCAGCCAACATCCACCAGATGAGACGCCGCGCTTGCAGTGTGAGCACGACGGCGCGGCGTCCATGCCAAAGGGACTCGTCGAGCGCATGTGCTTCGGAATACCGGATGGATGCATGAACCCATCCATAGCGGTGGTCACAAACTCGAGTTGCGCCATAGGCCCGTCATCGCTATCATCGACCCATCTCGTTCATTCCGAAACCCCGCTCGAGCCCCCCCCCCCCTTCCCTTCCCTTCCGCCAGCAGGCTTGCCAGCCTACGTACTCCGCACAACATGTACCGTGATGATTAAGATTGTGAGCGAGTGCACGGGAGGGCGGTGCGTGTCCGGGACGCCGAACCAGCACCGCAGGGCAGCGCGAACTCGACTCAAATCCCCCAGAGGAGAGGGGGGAGGGGAGTCTGCCAAAGACATTTGGCCGGAACTTGGCCCTCGCGGCGCCAAACGCCAAACGTGTGTCTCTGGTTCGCGCTCTGGAGATAGCCTCAACTTTCAAGTCCATCGACGCTCGGCCAGAGACACCCCTGATCTTCGTGTCAGCCTAGAGCGCCTCTCAGCCAATGGCTTGCCCACAGCGCCCCATCTAGGGCCCCACCCGGGTCGAACCTGGTCGGACCTGGCCAGACCTGACCAAACCTGGTCTGCCCGCCCCACCTGCGCAGCGCTTGAGGTCGATGTCGAGCCCCGAGCCAAAGTTGCAAGGTCCTGCCTGTCCTGCCTGCCCTGCCTGCCCTGCCTGCCTTGAGCCTCCCGCACCGCCATGCGATTCATCAATGCTCAATATCGAGCATCCATGAGGCATTGATCCATGAGCAATTGGCGCATCCATGGAACCCATAGCACATACCTACCTACCTCTTGACCTTCCTTCGTGCTCCGCCGCCCGGCGTAGCGCGCACAAGTACCGCTGCTAGTCCTTCTTTATACCCGGGTAGCCTTTTTTGCCCTTTACCTTTCAGTCTCCCCCATCCCTTCCCATCCCCTTCCTTTCTTCCATCTAATCCTTCGTTTCTCTTTTCCCTCTCTTGCCGCCCGTTTTCTCCAGCTTCAACATTTGACAGCCCTCGACGCAAAGAAAGGACACCCGTTGCTGTCTTTTATTTTTGACCCTTTTGCTTGCCTTTGCCAGAGCACAAGACGAAAGAAATTCGTCGCTAGTCGTGATCGGCTCTGCTCTATCAAATCACGACGCGTCAAATCCACCGCCCTTTCGCCTCCAACGCCATACAACCATCGGCAATCATACCCAAAGGCCAATTCTCAAGGCCAGCGTCCGCGCCCTGCATTCGCGACCCACACTCAATTTCAGAGTACAGCTTCATTCAAGTACGTGGCATCTGTTCTCGGCCGCTCTTCTATCCCTGTATATATATATGTTTTTACTTTTGCTCTTTTTTTTTATTCAAACTTGCCGTCCTGCTTCATCCAATCTCTCTAGCTCCTGGGCCAAACTTCACCCTTGAGTGCGCACCCGGATAGCCGTTTAGCCTCCTGGACTTGGCTTGACTGACGACTTCAACACAGACTTGGACCTCTCGCTCCGACATTTGGCTGTCAAACACGCGTTCAGCTCCCCGCCTGCAGCTCTGTTCGGCCACAATGGCCAGAGCCACGCCCTTCTCCGGCCCTAATGAGCCCCTACATATATTCCAAGACAACGTTTTCGATCGAAGCGTTCCCATGACGAGCCACGCCCCCATGCCTTCGGTCACAAAGCCTGCTCGTCGCCCCTTGGGAAGCTCCAACTCCAACGTCATTCTCAACCCCCCGACGGCCCATAGCACGAGCCTATCGCCACACAAGATGAGGTCATCGTCACCACGATCGCCATTGAAAACATCCTCGCAGACCAACAAATTGCACATGGTGTCGATGGCGCCACCAATGGGCAGGGCGCCTACCACAGATTCATTGCAGAAGAAGCCTCAGCTGTCCAAATTCAAGACGGGTCCCCAGCGACCACAAGTTGACATGCTTAACTTTGGAAAGGAGAACATCCACCCGCAGATTTTTCCTGCCCCGCCGACAATCAACCTGTCCGTCGAAAGCTATTTCCAGAAGCCCAACGGCAAACGAGGATTGATGGATGCTCCTCAAATCAATGACTCGAGACCGGTCAAGAAGACCAAGTCGGACATTCCTGCCCATGATTCATTCCCTCCCATTACCGACGACGGAACAAAGCCGCAGCACAGCTATGCTCAGCTCATCGGAATGGCTATTCTTCGGTCGCCTATGCGGCGCCTCACTTTGGCCCAGATTTACAAATGGATCAGTGATAACTATTCCTTCTACAATCCCAACGATGCTGGATGGCAGAATAGTATTCGACACAACTTGAGCCTGCACAAGAACTTCATCAAGATTGAGCGACCCAAGGACGATCCTGGCAAGGGTAACTACTGGGGCATAGAGCCTGGCACTGAATTCCAATTCCTTAAAGAGAAGCCCACGCGAAAATCGGCACCTACAGCAGAGAACATACCAGTCATGTCTACACGTCTCGAACCATCCGGATCAGCCGCGACCCCCTTCCAAGAACCGACGCTTCCCCCGCCAGTCCCAATGCATCACACGACGCTCCCATCCCTGCCAACCTCGCAGGCTACGCAGCCCACGCAGGCGGAGCTCTCGTCCGATGCCACGATCCCAATCTCAGACAACGCCGGCCCAGAAGATGTAGCAGACAAGATTGCGGACAATGATTTGCCCATCGAGTCATCCCTCTATTCGCCATTGCCTGCCAACATGCATTCTTCTCCTCCCGTCTCGAGACACGCCGAGGCGCGGAGTGGCACTCCACCTCCCATGTCTCGAAACCCAGCTTCCTCGATATCTCGATCTCATAAACGGAAGTTTGCATCAATGGATGACAGTGGTTACATCTCGTCATTGGAATCCTCTGCAATGCGACCAAACCAAAAAGCTCTGCTCCTTACTTCAGAGGCTGATCGGCCTCGCCTTACCCGTGGTCGTGCTGAGGAGGAAATCGCTCGCATTCGAAACTCGAGTCCCCTGAGCCCGACCAAGTCTCGGTCTCTGACCCTTTATGGTCCCGTGTCATCCTCACCCTTGCGGCAGTCAAATGACCAGCATCAGACACTTCCACCGTTGACGCCCGTCGTGACAATGAAGCCTCCCGTCCGACCACCCCCTTCAGCCTCGCCAAATACAAATTTGCGCATTCACCGTGATAAGGTCCGACATATGCTGCAATCGCCACTGCGACGTGTAACTGGAATTGGAGAGGACAGCATTCCGTGGAGTCCTGCATTCAACCTGGACGATTCTGTGTATGCCTTTGATGACATGGGAATGACATCGACTGAGTTCGACATTTTCCACGACTTCACCTCTATGGATGATCATCTCTTTCCCAGCATCGGCTCAGTAGATGCTGGTTCCCCAGTCAAGCGTTCAGCGAAGCGGGCTCGGTTGGACAGGTCTGTATCGACGTCAGCACTAGGTGAAATTGCAAACTCGGTTACGAGTAGTTCGGTCACCTCTGTCCCGTTTCTCAAGGTCTCTGAGCACTCACCGTCACGTTTCCTGGAGACACCTAGCAAAGTATTCGAGGGCATGGGCTCACCGTCCAAACTATTCCAGCAATCACCATCACGGCAGGGTTCCCCAAGCAAATTCTCTGCATTGTTAGGGCTTGCAGTCGACAATGACTGGCCAACGCTGGGCATTGATACCAGTGACATTGGCGCTCACAGTAGCAGTGGAAACACAGACTTCACCGGCCTAGATATCTTGCAGGGATTTGAGAAAATTGGATCTGGATCACAGTCTTCACGGCCACAACAAAAGGGCAGTAAGCCATCGCTCAGTCGGAGCCACACTACTGCTTTCTAAATTGATACGGAAGAGCACAGCATTTAACGTCTGAAGATCATTTTTATGACACTAATGAACTGATGAAAGGGAGGATTTGTACTCTGAGCTGCCGCGGTCTGTTCTGATGCTATCAGCAAACCTGTAAGGCAAATGTAACTCAGACGAGAGAGAATATTAGAAGTGTGGATGTTGGTCGGGAACTCATTCCCGACCGGAGCTTCGCAGCTGAATTGTCACGTTAATGATGCACATACGGTATATGTTGAGACTGGGCGGGGGTTGTCTTCTTCCTTTTTCGGCTTTTCTTTCTTCTTTCTTCTTTGTTCCCTTTCCCTCGTTCTTCTTTTGGTGCTGGAATAGCCACGATGATTATTATCAGGTCTCTTTGCTCTTTTTTTTTTTTTGGCACATTTTCATTTTGGCAGGTCCGTCGGTTGTTGGCCGGCGACTGTCACCTTGGGGCGCGGCTTTCTTGCTTTAACTTGTATTTGGATGATGGGAGTCAGGAATAGCAAACTAGAAAGGGCACGGCTTGGACGAACTGTTGTACGCTTGGATCGTTATTAAGATGTTGTCACTAGAAACGTTGCGGTCTCTTAGGGAATTATATGACACATCTACATTATCAACTGAGGTCAGGCACCGTTGCCCCCGTGTGATGGGTGATGTAGAGAAGAGTTGTGTCAACCAAGGAGGGCTGGCGGAGGAACGATGAGCACGGAAGTGATGTAGAGGCGTGGTTGGCAATGGATTCGTGTGAACTATGGGGGTATCTATTTCAAAGCAACATGCGCCATTCCATCCACCAACGCCAGATTTGGATGCAAAAGCATGGCATAATATGTACAGGTGGCCTTGGCAGGTCAGGTATATCAGGAATCAGACGATGGTCTCCTCAGCAGGATAGTGCTGTATATCGGGGGTTTCTCCGTGCTCGCCTGCAGTCCCTGGGAGGGGAGAGCTAGTAGATTCTCATGCGGGAGGCCCAGCCCGTCTCTTTTTGATCAATGTTAATCTTGAAAGGGAACGGATTGCCACCCTGCGCGGTAATGGGCGGGATGTGGTCTTTATGGGCGTTGGCAAAGGTGACGATTTTCATGACGGTAGTGAGAAGGGTTTGTTCCATGGCACGCCGGACTTTGGCTCGCTCTACGAGGGAGGGCGCACATTAGCTTTGACCGGGGGGGGGAGAAGACGAGACAAGACAGGAAGGAACGCAAGCGAGGTCGAGGCGAGGCATACCAGTTTCCGTCCTGGGCTCGGCAACGGTCACCTTGAGCGTCCAAGTCTCCCAGCAGACCTCCTCGTCGCCGCGGGACAGCCAGGCCTTGCGGCGGCGCTTCTCGAAGAACTTGATGGCGACTTGACCGCGCCCTCCGCCATTGGTTGCGGCATGGGTGCCGACGCCGGAGGAGCGTTCGGCGTCGAGTTGGCGCTCGAGAGCTGAGGCGCGCTGGTCAATCATGGTTTCGAGCTCGTCGTCGTCGACGTACGGGAGAGTGAGGTCGAGGACGTCGCGGGTGCGGGGCGTGAGGGAGGGGAAGAAGCGTGTGAAGAAGATGGTGTGGAGGATGCCTTTGTTTCGCGTACGTGTTAGCTTGGGGCTCTACTTTTTTAAATTAAAAAAAAAGCAAAAAGCAAAAAGCGACAATCATCGGCCGAGAGAGCCCTGAAAACGGGCCCCCGGAGGCAAGGGGGGTTATATTGCGACGTCGTGCGAATTGGAGCGTCGGGGGCCACGTGTGTTTTGGCCGTGTGTGATGGCTGACCTTTGACGACGTCCCGGACGGAGCGGGGATCGGTAAATACGTCGAGTATGAACTCGGGCGGATCCTTCTGCCGGTCCATGGCGGGTAGGGTTTTGGATATTCGGGGATTCAGGGCGGCCGGGCTGCGGGTTGGGCGAGAGGCAAGGGAGCGTGTGTCCGGCACGGAGCTCGTCGAGGTGAGAAGGGCGCGCGGAGAGGGGGAAGCTGGGCCGGTATTTATTGCGAGGTAAGCTGGTTTGGCGGGCGGACAAGGCGGAGTTGGTTGGCGCAGGTGGTGGTTCTTGATCAGCCGCGACGTCAGAGCTTGGTTTGGCGGGGCGAGGGCGGGGGGTTCGGTCGGTCGGTTGGACGTTCGTCTAGTTGATCTGGCATCGAGGGGCCAGGCCAGGCCAGGCCAGGCCAGGCACGTTTGGGATGGACCGGGCTGCCGGGCTGCCGGGCTGCCGGGCCACGGGCAGCAGCGTTCGACTCGGCCATCCGTCAGTGACGGAATCTGGCGTCTGCACCAGGCATTTGTGGGTTGCGTGCACATGTGCAGCTGGCGGGCTGACGGCGCTGCTGCAGCCCAAGAGAAAGCTGGCACTGGCACACCAGTGGTGGTGGACATTGAAGGCTGGACTGGACTTGCCCAGGCGCCGCGTCCTCCCCCCAGCACCAGCCACATCCATGTCGGGAGTACTCACACTCACACTCGCCACAGTCCAGCACCGCTGCATGTGTACCGAGGGACCCAGGTAACCAGGTACCCCGTCCAGCCTTCACCTTCTCTTTCTTCTGTGCAGCAGGCCTCGGCTCCCCCAGAGCTCCCATCCCCCAATCCGAAATAGTCGAGGCCGGAGCTGCTTCTTCTACTCCGGACGTCTTGGCTCTTGACCACATCGACCCAGCCCTTCTTCACTTTCCTCTCCTGCAGCACATCTCCGTCACCTCTGATGTGTTTTCCTCCCTTTGTCTCTCCTTCTTTTCGCCCCCGCCTTTTCTGGCTCACGTTTTGTTTGCTCCCACCCGGTATTTCGAAAATTGCCATCACGAGAGTCGCTGCTTGCGCCTGATTAGATTATACAACACCTCGCGTTTGATGGGCACGCCTTGCCCGCCTATTCCATGGTCCAAGTCACCAATATTTCCTAGTTCCCCGTTCCTCGTCAGCCATGTTCTCGTCCGCGCGGCGCTGGCTACGCAACAACCGGACGCCCATTGCCATCGGAGTCGGCATCGCCGGTGCCGGATACGTTGCTACCCAATATGTCTTGAACAAGATCAATGATGCGCGTGAGCGCATGAGCAGCGATCGCATTGCCAAGGAGAAGTGTGTGCCTCCAATCTTTCGTGTCCTCCATCCGCAATTCCATGGACTCATGTTGGCAAAGCTTTCTACACAATGTGCTGGTGCTAATTGGCATCACAGCCTCCGACGACGATTCGAACAAAACCAAGAGGACTGTACATTTACCGTCCTTGCCCTTCTCCCTACGGCTACTAGCAATGTCATGAGCGCCATGAACACGGAACAAATCACGTACGAGATCCAGCAAATCAAAGGCTCGACAAAGGGCCTGAAGACCGGCACCGCCGAATCAACGACCAGCCCGCCCAGCATTGCCGATACTACCATGACCGAAGAAGATGGCAAAAGCTTGGCTACGTCCACCAGTATGCATAGCGAAAGTGGGATTCATGCCAGCCAGATTGCCTCCCCTACGCCCTTTTCTGCCGCCGCTGGTCAAGACGGCCGGCAGGACGGTGCCACTGCGCCGAGAGTGTCCCGCAAGACGAAGCGACAGCTTTGGGATGACTTGACAATCAGTGGTGGGTCGAGGCTGTACTGTACCCGAAATCAAGTCTGCACATGATTGCTAACTGGTATTCCTGTCACTTGCCGTCATGCACAGCCGTTACTAGAGCCTTCACGCTCATGTACACGCTTGCCCTTCTCACCATGTTGACCCGCGTCCAGTTGAATCTCCTTGGCCGCCGAAGCTACCTGTCCAGCGTTGTGGCTCTCGCCACTGGTTCTCAGCAGGCTACCATCAGCCTCGAAAACAACGACGATGACAATCCAGAGCAGGCCTACGGCAGTGACTTTGACACCAACCGCAAGTACCTCACATTCAGCTGGTGGCTCCTGAACAAGGGTTGGATCCAGGTCATGAAACGCGTTGAAAGTGCAGTACGAACTGTCTTTGACGGCCTCAGCCCCCGCGACCTGGTCAGCTTTGACCGATTCAGTGATCTCACCATGGAAGTCCGCAAGCTGGTTGAGGGTTCCACCGCGGATGAGCGTAGACAGACAGACTGGCTGACCTTCTTGCTCCCTCCCCGCGATCAGGAGGAAGAGGTCATTCGCCAGTCCGGCATCCTGGAAGACAACTCCATGCAAGGCGGCGCTGCAGCTGAGCCATCGTCTGCGGCACTTCGAAGGCTACTTGATGAGACTGCTGACTTGATTGAGTCACCTTCCTTTTCGCACGTCCTCACTCTTATCCTGGACGCCGCCTTCGAGGCGCTGGTCGACAAGAAGCTGGCCACTGAAGCTTTTGATCTTCCTTGCCAGTCACCATTCCCGCCTCCCGAATCGATGGAGCTCCGTCACTCCAAAGTCGTCCTCCTTCCCAAGATCTTATCCGTCTTGACACGCCAAGCCCACGCCATTGGCAACGGTGTACCCAATGAATATCTCCAAGAGATGGAGACGGTGCGCGCCTTGGAGTCTTTCGCCGCTGTGGTCTACTCAAGTAATTGGGAAAACGAGATCCGTGATGAGGGCATCATGGACAGCGCGGTGAACATGAGAAGAGGAGAAGCGGACTCGCAACTCATTCAACACCTAGAGCAGAACAAGCAGACGAGTGTGGGAGAGAGCATCGTCATGGTTGATTCACGGGGTGGGTTTGAAGATGCGTGGGATAAGGCGATGCAGCAGAAATCATAACCGTGAGATGAACGGTTAAGTATCGTTTCGCCTTGGCATTTACGAAGTAAATTACAATCACGGCCAAGTGGTTGGGCTGCGACTTTTTTGGGGCGTAATGGCGTCACGTACGAATGAATGGCATTGGAGTAGGCTTATAGTCAATGTGGCATGGGTCATTGCTACCGGTAGAACATGCAGCATAGTTGGACTCTAATTCAAGTTTCTGGCATCTGTCTTTTTCATAAATGAGAAAAATATAGACCCCAGGCCATGCAATGTGCCATCCTTGACCAAGGAAACGAGCCTTGCAGTTGGACATGGCGATTGAGTTCTGGATACCTACTTGTGGCCGATGTCGAGCACGGCATGTGGCGTACCCACCATCAGGAATACCTACCAAACGGCAATTTGGCCCGCCAAACGGGCTCAGGCATCTGAGACCTGTGGCACGAGATACGGCCCCGTCGTCCAGTGTTGACATGGACAAGACGGAGATCTTCAGAACCGTGACGATTGTGCCCGGTGCCGGAATCGGCCGTCTTGGACATCTTGCTGAATTGCACCCCTGGCTACGTCTTCACATCAAACCACGAACAAACTGGTCCAAGCCCATCTCAAACAGCTCATTGTTGACCCCCTCGCCGCCTTTGTGTTCAACAGGGGCCAGCGGATTCTTGACAACTACAGAGGGGTGCATCTTGTCAGGAAAAAAAAAAAATTCAACGGAAGGAGAGAAAGGATAAACGAGGCAAAGAATGCAGAATGCTGCAGGGCACGCACCGTACTCGACCCAGAGGTTGATATATATCTGGTGCAGCACGTTGCGCATGCTCGGCGATCCGGTGTCGGTCAGCATGACGAAGCGCAAATTGGCGGGTGTCTCGTAGTAGTGAAGCTTGTACTGGCCGGTGCGGTAGGTGATGAAGGCGTCGTCGTCGCCGCCGAGCTTGCGGACCATGTTGCGCAGGGAGAAGACGGTTCCGAAGATGAGCTTAGCGTCGTCGGAGGCACTGTTGGCGGTGCGCGAGGAGGGCCGTTGGGCAGGGAGCCATGACTTGGTGTATATGCATTCGGCTGGTGATTCTGATTAGCGACGCTTTGGTTGTGGTTCGGCTTGGTTCCGAGGATGTCACGCCCCGGGGGAGGGGAGGGGGCGTACTGTGCCGGTCGAATATGTAGAAGGAGAAGACGGCCATGGTGGTGATGGCGGGCGAGGACGGAGGGTGTAGGGAGCGGTGGTGAGAAATGGGCGGAACGAGAGATGGCGTAGAGGGATCGACGAACGGCCTCGCGGGCGAATTCTCGGTGCGGCGGATGTGGATGAGTGAATCGGCGGAGGAGGTCGTTTAAGATGTTGGTGTCGCGCAGCGCAGGCAGAAGCAATGGGCCAGTGACTTGGTGGTGACTGGTTGAGGTGCGTCCCGAGCACCCCGCCCCCAAGGGGTCGACCCTCCGTCTCTTCTCTTCAAGTACTTGGCCAGACTGATCTTCACTCGCCTGCTTGGCCTTTCGATGATTGCGCCTCCATGGGCACATGGATGCTGACCCGCCGCATCTTCTTCTCGCGTCTAGTACTCGAGCAGCCTCTTTTGACAGCTGTTTGTTTCTGAAATTTCATTGCCTCCAGTCCGGCGCCGCTGACGCCGTGTACGAGCCTGAGAGCCGTCTATATTTCTCCATTTCCACGGGAATCTTCGCGGCAACACCCGCCACCACCGTCCAGTGAATTAGGCGTGAATGGGTTGGCATCGGCCTTGATCTCCTCGTGGCAGCCTCCCCTGCAGCCTGATGATGCATGGTTTCCTTTGGAGCAATTCGAGCCACTTGCACACCTGGTCCGCTTTGCGCAACAACCTAAAAAGCCCAGCACCATCGATCTTTTCTACTCACCATGGTCACCAATGCTACGACTCCCATCTCTCATGAGCCAGATGCGACTGGCCTGCGTTCGCCTCGGTTGACTGTTGATAGTGTTGATGACAACGAAAACACTATGGATAGATCACGACCAACTAGCGTGTAAGTCACCGGACGATTGACATCTCAAACGAGAATCTCTCCACGTGGTTTGAAAAAACTAGTTAACCATTGGAACATCAGTTCTGAGCCACCTGCATTACACGACTATTCTAGTCCTATGAGACAGCATAAACGAGCCCCCAGCGCGCATAGAGAAATAAAGGTCAGTTCTCTCGAATCCAGCATGTTGCTCCAGCAGTGGTTTCATCTCGTTATCTTATTGTGTGGCATGAAAACGCAACCTGACCTCGTATTCGCCCAACAGGAAACTCTAGATGCCCGTGTTGAGTTTACCAGTGACGAAGTTGACGGAAGGACGTATCATCGCATCAACCAGTACGTCATCGTCGAAGAAATTGGTAGGGGCTCGTACGGAGCTGTCCACCGTGCTACCGATCAGTTTGGCAACGAGTTTGTAAGGTTTTTTTTTTGGGGGGGGGAGGGCTTCTTTAATCCGTCTCCACCCTGTAGGACAATCATGCACTAACACATCCCGTTGAAGGCTGTCAAGGAGTTCTCAAAAAGTCGGCTGAGGAAACGAGCACAGTCTCATATTCTTCGTCTTGGACCGCATAACTCACCTGGTCAACGTCCTCCACGTCTTCGTGGAGCTGGTGGGCCATTATCACCCCAACTGACTGGGCTACGGGCCGGCGAGGAGAATGATGCTTTGTTTCTGATTCGAGAGGAAATTGCCATCATGAAGAAGCTCAACCATCCGAATCTGGTTCAGTTGATTGAGGTCTTGGACGATCCTGAAGAAGATTCCTTGTACATGGTCATGGAAATGTGCAAGAAGGGCGTCATCATGAAGGTAGGGTTGGATGAAAACGTTGACCCATACGACGATGAGTCTTGCCGATACTGGTTCCGGGATCTACTATTGGGCATCGAATATTGTAAGGTCTCTTCCCTCTTCTCCACCGTTGTCGCCGAAGTCAAGTATTCCAATGTGTTGTGATTTTGGGGTAGGGGGGCTAACGTTTTTCGGTAGTGCATGCCCAAAGGGTCGTCCACCGTGACATCAAGCCTGATAATCTATTGCTTTCAGAGGATGAGGTTCTGAAGATTGTTGATTTTGGTGTTTCAGAGATGTTTGACAAGCCCGACAACATGCGAATATCCAAATCTGCCGGGTCACCTGCATTCATGCCGCCAGAGCTATGTGGCAAACACCAGGAAGTCTCCGGTAAAGCAGCAGATATGTGGTCTATGGGTGTTACTCTCTATTGTCTCAGATACGGCAAAATACCGTTCAACCGCCCAACCGTCCTAGAAATCTACGAGGCTATAAAATCAGATGATCCCCCCATTCCTCAAGACGAACATCCTGCATTTGTGGACCTGGTGAAGAGGATCCTTGCCAAGGACCCTAAGAAACGGATCCCAATGTCCGAATTGAGAGTAAGAATTGAATACGAAATTATGACAGATCTTGTGCTAACACAATCATCCTCTACAGGAACATCCATGGGTCACTAAAGGAGGATCTGATCCTCTACTGTCTGTTGAAGACAACTGCGAGCATATTATTGAGCCTCCAAATGAGCTTGAACTGAACCGAGCTTTTACCAGGAAAATGAATCATTTACTTTCCATGATGAAAGCGATTCATAAATTTAGGACCCTCCTGGCGAGAATTCGAGCCAGGAAAAACACTAGCGTGACCAGCTCTTCGACATCAGTCCAGTGTGTCATGTCAGAAGGCGAGTCATTCGATGCGGCCGACGATAAAGCCAAAGCAGAAGAAATAGAAGCTCTTTTGGCCTGTCGTCGGCACCTGCTCAGCCAACAGGATGAAGGTTCGGACAAAGGCCACGCTGGAGAGATTGGCGATCAGGAGCCTCTCCTCCTCGGCATAGGCACTGGCGCGCGAGATGCTTTCTCCTGGGACGAGGCTACTCCAGACGTAGTGGCCGACTCTCCGACCGCAGTTGATTTCGACGTATACGGCCGAGCTTATGAAGAAGCCGTTAAGCAGAGGAAAGAATCCACGTCATCGAAGAAACCCACCATGTACTTGACCAAGTTCGTCGAAGCAGGAGGAGACTACCTGAAAATGGAAAACTTGGTAGAAGGCACGGTTCCATCGCCATCCAGTCTGAAGACTGGGTTGAAACAAGCTACCCATCTGTTGAAGGATAACTTGTCTTCTGATCCGGGGGTCAAACTTGCCGAAATTATCGACAGGGTTGCATTGTCCATTTCTGGGGCAGAGAAACGTTTGAAGCAACCCGAGCCAGAGCGCCAGACGTAAAAGAGCCTGGCCCAGTCGACTCGAGCTGCTATACTACCCCGTATCCGATATCTTGGCAGTCTAGCCTGCCTTTTTTTTTTTTTGGTGTGCTTGGGTAGATTCCGAAAAACCCAAGCACTGCCGATCTTAGTACTACAAAAGAACAGGCATGTGAAGCGAGGTCTCAATTTCGATTTAGTACCTCAGCCCTGAGGTTTCGGTCCCTTGAGAGTCTAGACTGAGGGGGGGCAACATTGCAAGCCTTTCAAAAGAAACAGTGAATGTGGTTATCGACAAAGCACAGTCTCCGCATTAGAATACAAGGCATCAATTTTCCGAAAATTCCACCGACTCGGTCCATCACGATTCGAAAGACGACTTGGATGGTGCTCTTCACAAGTGGCATTTGCTGCCATGTCAAACACGCAGTCATCCAACAGATGTCAGGGATGTGATTCATGCCGTTTGCCACGGAACCAGGCCGATGGGAGCAGCCTAATCTCTGGGGCCGGAAACCTGAAACACTTGGATGCGAGAAACATAGCACGACGGTCCTAGGATGCGCGACGTCATTCATACCCAGGGTCTTGTATGGGACGTGGCTGTCTAGGAACTGCCACATGAGGCTTTGTGTCTTCGTCTTTGTTTTCCACCTTATCGATCTAAAGGACAAGAAGATGACACTGTCGGGTTTCAGACAAGGGTTATATGTCGTCACAAAAGATTTGAGGTAACGGGTAAGGTGATAGAAGTTTGCAATCTCGATTCACCAATTGTCGTATTAGCAATGCTAAGTGGTGTAGCTCGAGAGTCGTCGTTCCCAGGAATTTTCGCATGCCTCATGTCACGGGTCTATCAGCGAGGCTGACAAGTGGAATGAATCGATGGATCAGTCGACCAGAGTTCGGGGAACTACGACGGCGATGTGGTCTTTGCGACGGTCCGGCGGCAGGCCTTGACTCTTGAGCCATTGGATGTGGTTATGTACGGAGTAGTACACGGTACATACGGAGTCTCAGATGCCTCGGCACGGGGTTTGATGTCATGTACAGTAGGAGGAGCATCTCCAAGCATCTGGCTGGTTCAAGTAAAAATGCTCTTTAGCAGCTGGTCAATTCAAAAATATAGCTCATGCTACTTGTGTATGTAATATCGTGACCCTCGTGATGTGGCGTTGAGCTAGCTGCAGGGGGCCGCTGGGAGGGTCCCCGAAGGCCCGAAGGGGGTAAACGGACAGCAGATGAAAATGCTTTTGGCTCCAATAAACTATTTGTGGTATTGGTGTACGAAAGCTTAAGGCAACGTACAATTGCTACCATCTGTGGCATCTCGTGGGCGGAAACGTGTATAATCTTCCATGTATCAACCATGGCTAGTGGCAAGCTATATAACTATGTGCCCGTGTGGATCACGTGATAGTAATTCGAAAAGGTCTGCCACTTTGCCTACCCTAGCTAGGTCAACATTTCGCTGGCATCAGGGTCTAGTATTACCTGGCTAGTTAAGCTAGCGACCTGGGAAACTTGATATACATTGTGTAAATTTAATTCCAAATTTCTTACTAGCTTCAAAGTTGCTATTACGAGGCGCTTTATTTTTTAAAGTTCCTTCTGAGCCACGTAATTGATCAAATCTTTGTGAAGCGACCTCTTTAGGTCGGCGCGAAAAAGTGGGGCGAGCACCTGCAGCCGCACGGCATGACATGACATGTCACGTGTCCGGATTGTCGGCCGCAAACTTGCAAAACTTGTATTCTGAACGGCACACCTCTTGCATCCCTTGGTTGGAACTTGGCATGCAGTGGCACCGTTCCAAATCGCTCTACATGGGCAGTCAAGCACCGTCAACTCATCTGGTTGCTCCTCGCATTTCCGTGGCTTCACCGGCGCCACGGGACTACGACGGCGCTACGGCTTTGTTGCACGGGATTACGACTTTCGTCTATACATGCGTCTAGCGACGCAATGTGCCGGCAGCTCAGCCAGCTAATCGAAGGAGGGACGCCGTGCATCGGTCGTCATCTTATGATCTGGCGGAGCATCAATGGTCGGCGGGAAACATGCAATCTGTCCCCATGAATATCCAGTCGGAGCCTGGGAAGCCAAATCCTGTGATACGATGTAGGCTGTGACACGATGTAGGACCGGCCGGTGAAAGAGCAGTTGCTGAGTGAGTGGGTCAAAGGTGCCTGCGGAGTTCGTGGTTTTGTACGGCGCACGATAGCCTCCGAGGTTGCCAATTCCATGAGCCTCACGGGAACGCATCTGAATACTCCAACGACGTCTGTCCACAAGCCAAGAGTCACAATGACCACCATGGCCGCGGAACTCGACTCCCACTGGACCATCAACATGACCAACGCTGGTGCTGTAGCATCTCGAGAGTATCAAGAGATTCAGGCGTCTACACCTATACCTTTGGACAGAGACACCGTTGATGTCAAGAAAGCAATGGAAAAGTCGTCTGTCATAGGTACACCATCCAATGGCGATACAATAGGTGACCAGACCTGGAGGGCCTGCCACCGGTTGGCATCGGGCAGGCGACCTGGAGCGGATCTGGAACTGGAACAGAGTAGTTCCCGCTTCAATCGAGCGATGCGTTCACGAAATGATTGAGGAGCGTGTCCGAGAGCAGGCAGATGCCCCGGCCGTGTGCTCACTGAACGAGCGGTCTTTTGTTCCCGAGACGGTGGTCGGCGTCCCGTCTGGGCGATGTTGCTACACCATAGTGGCATTCTTGGCCGTTCTCAAGGCCAGTTTAGCTTATTTGCCATTGGACGGGAAGCTACCCGTCGCCAGGGTTGAGATGATACAGTCCTCGGCGGCAGGGCAGAAACCCGTTCTGGTAGGGCAAGACGTTGGCGTGCCGGCGCTGAAAGACGTCGAACCCGTCCGAGTCAAGGACATTCTTGACGAGAATGCTGCCGCGGTCAAGGAGTGGACATGCTCACAGTCGCCGTTGGATGCAGCAGGACCAGGACCCAACAGCAACAGCCTTGCGTACGTCGTGTTCACGTCTGGGTCGGCTGGCAAGCCAAGGGCGTCATGATCAAACACGGCACTATTCTTAGAACATGCGGCACTATTCTTAGAACATCCAAAGGGGGCAACTTCAGGGGCAGCCTACGGGCTGCGCCCGTCATGGCCCACATGTCCAGCATCTCTCTTGACATGTCCACCGCGGAGGTGTATCCGACCATCTTGAATGGAGGCACTCTGGTCTGCATCAGAACGTGCGAGTTGATGGAGAGTGCCGTCGTGGTCGGGATTTTCAAAAGGCACAAGATCAACAGTCTAGTCCTAACACCGGCATTGCTGCACCAGTTTCTAAGCCATTACCCTGAGGTGTTTTCGGCCATTCAGACCGTGTGGGTGGGCGGCGATGTAGCTCGACCAGAGAACCTGCGGCGCTTGAGGCACGAGATGATGACGACGGCACACGGGCGAATTTTCAACGACTACGGCCCAACTGAAAACACTTGTCTCAGCACCAGCTACGCCGTGCCCGAGGATGATGGCATCTTTGCAAGTGGCGTTCCCATCGGCCGTGCCGTTGACAACTCGGGTGCGTACGTCGCTGATGCTCTCCAGAGACCTGTGCCTCCTGGTGTTGTTGGGAACTCGTGGTGACAGGAAATGGCCTGGCCAGGGGCTATCTTGATCCACGGCAGGACACGGACGAGCTCATCAAGGTCAGTACGGGTGGCGATGACAAACTACGGGCTTATAGAACGGGTGACCTTGTCCGTCGGCGTCCAGTAGATGGACAGCTGGAGTACCTTGGCAGGTTGGACGGACAGGTGGAAGTACGAGGTCATCGCGTCGAGTTGGGAGAAATCGACGAGGCCTTGCGCGGGCATCATCTTGTGAATGAGGCAGCGGCGGCCATCCAAGGTGATGTCGTTGTCGGGTTCGTTACCCTTCGGAACCACAGTGGAGATGACGAAGAAGAGGAATCGCGGCTCGTGAAGCTGTGGGAGGATTCGTTTGACGCCGACAAGTATGCAGAGGCTGATGCCACCAAGCTCCGCAAGACCGGGCGAGACCTCCGCGGATGGACATCCATGTACGACAGGCAGGATATTGACGAGGCCGATGTGAATGAATGGCTCCATGATACTATACAGCTGATTCTCAACGGCAAACCCGCAAGCGGCCAGCGAGATGCGCAGTCTATGCGCGGTTGACCTTCAAAAACGCCGGATACAGAGTGCAAGTCAGTTGGGCTCGTCAGTCGTCTCTGCGCGGCAGCCTCGATGCCGTCTTTCACCGGCGTGGCTCGCACCATGGCGTCGCCGCGGACAGGTCTAGCGAGATGGGAAGTGTCCTGTTTGCGTTCCCACACGATGACCATGGACAGTCGAGTGTCTCCCTCAGCAGCCAGCCTCTACAGATGCAGATACGGGACAAGGTGCAGATGGAGCTGCAGAGCATGCTATGCTGCGAGCGAAACCGCCCACGTACATGGTGCCACATAGAGTCACGGTGCTGGACTCGATGCCGCTCAACGACGGCGGCAAGATTGACCGTGGTGCACTCAGTAGCCGGCCTGTGGCCAAAGGAACACGCCAGGTGCGCAAGAGGGAGGTCTCCTCAGACGTGGAGCGCAAACTGCAGCAGATTTGGGGCCAGGTCCTGAATATCGATGCCGCCACCATCTCGGCCGACGACAGCTTCTTCCGGCTCGGTGGCGACTCTGTCACGGCAGTGCAGGTATCGGCCACGGCTCGAGCACACAATCTGAACATTGCCACGGCTGATGTTGTACAAGATGCGGTGCTACACGAGCTCGCAGCCGCTGTGGCCATGACAGACCCCATGGTGACGCAGACACGGACACGCGACCTGAAAGTCGCCGGCGTCCACATGGAACCAGACGATGGTGAAGCATTCCCACTGAGTCCCGTTCAGAACCTCAACATGTACCTGGAGCCAGGTCCGACCGGATGCTTCGGTCAGAGCTTCATGCCGAAACTGCGGGACCGCGTCGCCTTTCCCGCCCTGGCCAGGGCATTGGAAGACGTCGTTTCGGCTCACCCAATGCTTCGCGCTCGTTTCAGCCGTGGCGATGGCGGGCAGTGGCAGCAACGCGTGAGCGACGATGTTTTTGGCTCATTTCACCTTTGCAAGGAGGCGGGCATGGCAGGCGGCAAGGACAAGCAAGGCGAGGCGAGCAGTATTCGCCGATGCCGTGAACGCTTTAACTTGGAAACTGGACCAATGCTGGCTTGTGTCATGTTTGACGGGGACGAGTTTCAAAGCGTCTTGATCGCAGCGCACCATCTAGTCGTAGATCTTGTATCGTGGCGCATTTTACCTCAAGATTTGCAAGATTCCCTGACCAGGAAAGAGGACGCTGCTAGGTTGATGGCGCAACCCACGACGAGCTTCCGGTCCTGGACTCTTCAACAGATGCGCCACGTCTAGGAGAACTTGGCCAGCATCACACCCGAAGAGGAGCATGTTGACGGGCTCTCCGTGCCATACAGGGGAGTGAATCCCGAAGCGAGCACGCGAGGGGCAGAAAAATCCACCACGTTTCCTCTCAGCGAGTCCCATACCGACACGCTCCTTGGTGCGTGCAACGACGTGCTCGACACTCGCCCCATCGAGGTGTTGATTGCCGCTCTCGTGCACTCCCTTGCCGCCGTCTTCTCGTCTTCTCTGATCGTGCACCTCCTGCCGTCTTCAACGAGGGTCACGGCCGCGAGCCATGGAACCATCAACTCGACCCCTCTCGTACCGTGGGATGGATGGTTCACGACCATTTGGCCGGCTGCCAAAGTCCACGCCGTGGCTACGAACCTACCAGATACGATACGGCTCGCCAAGGACCATATGAGAAGCCAGCCCAAGAACGGCTGGTCATACTTCGGCTCTCGGTTTACCGACGCGCCCAAGGTCCCGGTCAATGCGGCCATGTTCCCGGTAATAAGACTCTGGACTCCTGTTATTCCAGGAATCTATACGGTATTGCAAGCAATTTCCTTGTTTGCCTTGGAGTAGTTGCAGTGCTGGTCTTTGTCATGGTCTGGGCCAGATGGCCCGGCCTGGCGAGCGGGACATGGCACATGGCCTACCTCTTGGTCGACTACTTCGTACCTGTGTAGAGTCCCATGGCTCCTCGGGCTGGTCCACCACATGGATCTACGGTCTTGGCGACGAAGGCGTCAACGTGGAACGAGCGGTGGGAATGCCTCGATTTGCTCCTGATGGCCTTGATATTTGAGGTAAGTATCGGGATGACCTTCTGTGCATGTAATTGGCTCAAACTCCCCCGGCGCCACGAGAATCACCGACAACCGAAATTCGCACTAGCTCAATTCGGGATGCGTGTGACAAGTCGACAGTGACGTCACTTCCCACCAACGCACCGAACGACATTTCTGGATGGGATTTGACGTTTGACTGGCCGGAGACAGAAAAGTCTTTGACGAGTGTTTGCATTGCGTTGGTTTGCTCAGAAGAGTCCAGGTTTGCCTGGCTGACTCACAGCAGCATTTTCTACTGGCTGGCGCCGCCAACTACAGGCTTGATTTTTCACTTTTGCACCCCCCGAGTTTATCACATATGATTTTGAACCAGTGATGCACTTGGTGCCGAGTCGAGCGTCTAGCTCATGCTCTCCTGGTCCGTGGCGGCGGTTTTCCTGCGTCTTTGACTTACACTTCATGTCTACACGCGCTGTGAATGACTAGCCTCGACGCCGCCTTGTAGCCAGCCAGGCACTCGGAGCGTTTGGTCGCACAAATGGAGGCCAATCATCAATGCAGACGTCTCTTCTCCGCTGCTTCACCATCTCGATGACTCGTTTTAGTCAGGCACCCAGGACGTCTAGTAGCACAAGAGGGGAACAGGCCAGTCACGGATGCAGATGCTCCACAAGCGCCTGGTCCCTAGATGCTAATTACTACTATATAGCAGGCGCCATGGCTGGCTGGTCTTCTGGCCCGGGTCTGCCATCTATTTGCAATTTTCAAAGTTGATTCTCTGGCCATATTCCTCGTTTGTTGTTGCTCTCTACGCGGTGCTCAGCATGAGTGCCTCGTCCGGAAAGTCGTTACAAATCATCAACACGGCGGAAGTAGGACTGGTTCGTTCCCGCAGTTCGCAAAGCTCCCCCCGGAGCTTCTTTGCATGATATGGGCGCAATCACTCTGCTACGAACGCCTCATTCGAGTGGAACTCTTGCCGGCAAGAAGTGTTGAAGACCTGTTGGACGAGGACCGACACGTTCCCTGTTATTTAAATGATCAAATCATACAAGAAATGTCCGACCGCCTTGGTTACCGTGCTCGCCTTGAGCGCGAGAGCAACTTCCTGGTCGTCTTGAGAAGCAGGCACGAGATGAGCGAGCTCTTCCGCGTTTGCTCCGAGTCGCGACAAAGCGCCATGCGTTTCTATCGTGTTCCAAGTCCCTTGCTATTATAAGCGGCTGGGCGAAGCTCCGACAGAGGGTGTATTCTATTTCCATCCGGAGCTGGACATCGTGGATATTGTCGGGTTGAGATACCTTCCCAGATTCGCCAACACACTGTTGGCCAATGATCCCCGGCACGTCGGGCTCATCAACCTAGCGTCTGTACGGGGCAAAGCTGAAGGATGCTACGATGATTTGTTTCAGCCCACCGAGGGCGACGAGCATCTTGTACGTCGACTCCTGTCAAGACTTGGTCGTGTCATCTTCGGCTACGATGGACCGCTCGGACGTGCTGTTCATCCTCTTGAGGCTCGTGAGGCCCGGAAGCGTAGATGGAAGCCTCAGTTGCATCGGTCCATGATTGCCGTCAACAATACACGGGTGGCGGACCGAGACGAAGCACTTTTTGCGCTCGGGGAAGAGAAGGAGCAATGGGATGCGTGCCGTGGGGAGAGAATATCCAAAGGAAACCCCTGCGAGGAAGACGACGATGAACTCGCTTCAGCCTATGGGTTCTGGCTCTTTCCCATAGAGGCATTCGGGCACATCCCAAATGACGCACCATCGTCAGGGCCCAAGGACTATCAGACGAGCAGGCTATGGACGTCACCTAAACATCGTCTAAACATCAAGCTAAACCGACTCCCTTTTTAGCCCTCAATAGCCGATGGTACCCCTGCAGGCGGTGAGGCTACATTTGCGACTGCCCGACTTTCCAAAGGCTAACCCAATCCGTGCCTCTGCCTACTTCACGCGTCCTCTCTGCTTTCCAATGCGCTTCCCAGACCTTTGCCACGAGATTTCCCTCGGCATCGTGCGGCAGCCCTGCGCCCGGGTGCCCCTAATGGGCAGCGTACACGGGGGACGGCACACCAGAGGGCGGACCTCCGGTGCAGGGCTCTTTACAAGTCGGGAACTCGAGACAGATCAACCGCGTCTCGGGCTGAGGCGAAGCCAGCTGTAAGCACCGTGATGCCCAGCGACGGCGCATCGGCGGAGCAAGCTTATAAATATATTTTAGAGTTTTTAGTCCTAAATTTTTATTATTATTTACATTAGTATGTAAAAGAAAAACTTTTTAGCTCCAAGTCTACTATACTGCTATACTAGCCTTAGACTATCTCTAAAGTTCTAATTAATACAAGGACCCTCTTTCTTATACTTAATTGCCTCTACTTATCATACTATATAGTAGCTATACTAGAGGTAAGGTAGAGAAGGGGATACTAATAGTTATTAATGTACTACAACAAAAAGAGCAAGTTGCACCAAGGAGTTTCGTTACAGAATAAATGCAATCAAGTCAGAAACACCGCAACGTGACTCATCTCGACGAAATGCAGGCCAAAGGGCGAACATGGAATGGAGGCCATCCAATGTCCGAGCCGACTCTTCTACATCATCTCAAAGCCCCGTGACTCGACTCGGGTACTCCAGTCGACCCGGCGCACGTCGCCTCGTTCAGTTTTGGTGCCACGCACAGCTGTAACAATCAACCAAGCCTCCCGCGCCACCGACAGAGCAGCAATCTCGTCGATTCTCTGCCTCGCTGGTGCTGCATCTTTCTGCTTTGTAAACGACAATGTTGTTGGGAACTAGCCCCGGTCCCTAAGCCTGGGACATGGTCGTGTGCAGCAAAGGCCTCAAAGAGGGTGGGAATTCACCTACCCCGGCAGTCAAACATTTCAAGGAGATGGCTTCTGCTTGGCTGCGTCTCCAATGCTCAAACGGCCCAGGTCCGGCCTGCAGGCTCATGCGAACATGTTCTCACGATTTGATGCCGCAGCGCCGTGCGTCTAGCAGCCTCACGCGTGATACGGCCATGTCCCGGCGGCCACCACCCCCGTGACGCGTGGGAATTAGAATGTAGGCCTTGGTCACGTTGTTTATTTTTTTTATTTTTTTACTGCTTTAAGTGTAAACAGCATCGCGCGCCGGGTCCACGATCGTGGAACCAGGTTGGGAGAGTTGAGGACCCAATGTCGCCACGCCCGTGTAGGTCATGATACTTTGCTTTCGGACACTCGGGGTTTGACAAGTCGCAGCAATGTAGAGGGACTATGGAAGATGAGGTGCGACGCCAAATGTTGGCTAGATGAGGACGAGTGGCTCGAGGTGCAGTGAGTAACGGTAAAAAAAGTCCCCCGTGTTTACACCGAAACTTGTACTTTTAAAACGTCATACCAAGTAGTAGATTAAAGTAGACTACCAAAAAAGGTAATTTCAAATAGATAGTTACTTGAATACTGTTTTTCCAAGTTTGATTTTTTTTTTTATGTTTTATTTCAGAAATTATACTAAAATAAAGTAAAAGATGAAAGCTCGTGGAACAAGGGAATTTATATTTAAGCTATTCCTATTTCAATTCAAGTACTTGAATAAAGAGAGCACAACTGGACAAGCTGTAGTATTATTCTCAGCATGGACTCTTTTCTCTCTCTCTCTCTCTCTCTATACCCTAGCAAGGTCGGCGCGCCATGCCAAGCGAGGATTCCGATTGTGAATTCTGGCAACGCCCTTGGCAATGGTGGTACGGAGTGACACCAACGGAGTTGCCGAGAGGAACGGAGCCTGATTTGTTGCCTGCAGAATAGCATCATCAGACATGTGTGCAGACGCGGACTCGCTGGTCGCCGTGACAGTCCGACATTCGCTGCCTAGGCTCAGAATTTTCGCTGTCCAAGGAATGCATTCCCTCCCACTAGGCGTTGAATTGAGATTGCTCCTTCAATGAAGCCGAAACCTGTCGTCTTGGCGCCCATGGCCCCCTGTGGCTGGCGGCGGCCGTCTGGACTTCGGTGCTCCGCAATGCCCACCCAGGCTGAGCCGGCTTGGCGGACGGAGAGCACTTGGGGTTTCTTGGCCCGTCGGGTCAAGCACGACGATATTGGCCAAGAACACGTCGCCAGTCGTCCCTAGTCTTCCAATTTCTTGTGGTTCAAAGTGCCGGGCCACCGGGCCACATACACAATAACTCAGTTGTTATGTAGTGTATTTTATATCGGTGCTTTGTAGGTTCTCAGGTTTGCCAAATCCAGCGCGCAACCCTGAACTCGCCAATCTCGGTCTTGGGGTTTTCCCCCTGCGGCCTGGTCCGTCGTTTATCGAGTTGTCGTCTGAAGACAGGAAAAGGTAATAATAGAATGTTGGTCTCAGATGCGGTGCGGATGCCGGATGTGGCCCATGCCCCTGCTGGTCCTAGACAGACCCTCCAGATGTCTCAAGTTTATTGAACCCATGGCGTGGTGGTTCACATCGTTCAAAAACCATGTCGGGTGTAGCAGGCGAATAGTATCAAAGACTGACTGAACCCAGTCGACGTAAGGGTGCGAGGTGGCTCTTGGCGCTTGGTCGTGGATGAGCATTGAGGACAGGCCACTTGGGGTGTGACGGGCAGCATTCCCTGGGGTTTCGGGAGCATTGGAACGGACTATTGCACAAGATAGCAATGCGGGTGTCTCTGCTGAAAAATGAAGATGGCCTGGAGGCTCCGCGACCCCAAGTCCTCACGTCACGGTGCATGACGACGGGATTGCTGCTGGACATTCTGCCGCCGCCTACTCGCCAGTCGCCCGCGGGACAATCCGAAGTCGAGCTTGGCGTCCTGAACCAAGCACTGAAGGGCTGGGGCTGGCACGGAGAACAAATTCGACGAGGTTTGTTTGGGCGTTCAATTTGGCTCACTAGCACCAGACGCCAGACAAGTTTGACTCGTCCAAACACTACCCTCAGTGCTGGCATCACGGAAGACAGAGAGGTGCTAACTAGGCAGGTGCAACCCGCCGTAGGTAGGTAGAGACAATCCGGTACACACGGCAGGTGCGCTCCTTCCCGGGTTGGTCACCCGAGACACGGCAAGACTGACGCCCAGTAGAGAGACTCCGTAGTCAGCACGGCCTGCACCGATACGGGCCGCTGGCATGGTGTGCCATTGTGGAGGATAGATGCAGGACATGATGGTATCTACACAGCACACGCTGCAAATGTACACATAAAAATCGCACTGGGCTGCAATGTGCTCCGTAAATGTTATGGAGTAAAAGTCATCACTGTGAGGATCAGCGCTGTCCCGGCGACAGCGACAGGCACAGGGCGGTGGGCTGCCGCGGCTTTGCTTTGCTGCTCCGTGGCAGCTGATGCATTGATTCGTCGGCTGCCTGCTTTGCTTCTTGATTCGTCACTGACCAATGTTCCCCAGTGCCAAAGCCTAGCCTCGCATCCGCTGCCCACTTGTGGCGGGATTTATTGTTTGTTATAATGTACTTGGACGGAGCACGTCCAACGCGCGCTGGTGGCTGGGCTCATTCATCACTCCCCATGTCCCTCGCAGAGAGCCGCCGCCGCCGCCGGCCTCACCCTCACCCTCACACCAGCCTCACACCAACCAGACCGACTCCAGAGAGAGAAAGTCGTTTGACCCTCGGCTCGCGGTGGTGAGCTGCTGATCCTCATCACACGTCGACCAACCTCGACGCCTTGTTTTCGCCGGGCTTCCCCCTTTTTCCCTTTCTTGACACCTGCGAATTCAAAACAAAAGACGCATGTCGGCAGCATCGACGCATACGGCTCTTTTGTGTCTTGCCAAGGCCATCGAATACCCTCCTCGGCCGCGGGCACATACCTCAGGTACAGACAGGGTACGGAGTACTCGAGGGGAACCTGTACTGCTTACCTACTTACCTAGGTACTTACCTACTTGGCGGGTCTGCGGAGTGCTCCGTACTCGGAATTCTCCTTTTCAAAAAGCCAACTGCCAGCCAGCCGCCTGCGCTGGTTTGGGCCGGGTCCTGCGCGGCGCGGCGCGGGTCGAATTTTTTTTTCTTTTTTTTTTTTGTCAAGGTCGACGAGGACGAGGACGAGGCCGCTGGTCACGGGTCACGGGTCAACAACACAGCAAGACGGCAAGACGGCAAGCGTTGTCGGCGGGCTTTGTCTCGCACCAACCAAGACTGATTAATTGCAAGCCGGCCACCGCTTTGATCGCCAGGCGAGCAGCAATTGACGGCGGTGCATTCGCAAGTACTCGATACGAACCGCACCGCACCGCACCGCACCGCCTGCCGGTTCTGCGACACTTGGCTGATCCCTGTCGCCTCGTTTTTGCGCGCTGCACACTGCAACACTGCAGCTGCACGCTGCACGCTGCACGCCGCAAGCACCGCACGCACCGAACTGCCACCCAGCACTGGCCGCCCCCTCTGCCATCCCTCTGCAGCCTGCACCGTCGAGTCTCGACGCCGCCGCCGCCTCCCGCCTTCCGCCTCCATCGAGCCGTCCACAGAGAGCAGAGCACCAAAGAGGCCTCGAGTTTCACCTGCCTCCCGGCCCGTCGCCTGTCCCTCCACCGTCTCGCCCTCTGGCTGGCGGCTGGCCCTTGGTGTCGCCGTCCGTCAGCTCGCCGCCCGTCGAACCACGTCCCTCCTCCCTCGTTCACCCTGCGAGGGCCGCCGGCTTTGTAATCGCCAACGCGGTGCACACGGACACGACGCCCGGTGCCGCCTTTGATAAATCACGAGGCGACCCGGCTGCTGCCACTCGCTCGCTCGCTCGCTCACTGCGCCGGCCACTGCCACTGCCACTGCCACTGCCACTGCCACTTTCCGCTGCTACTTTCCGCTGCCACCATCCGTCCGTCATCCGCCATCCGCCATCCGCACCAGATAGAGATCATCACCCATCCCGACCCGTCCATCTCGGAGAGGCCTTTTTGTCTTTATTCATCATCATTCACTTTGCTTCCACGTAATCACGGAGCATTCTAGTACCCTTGCAAACTTAGTCTCCTTCTTGCTCGTTCTGAACGCCTTCTTCCCTTCCCCCACCCCCCCCCATTCGTCGACGTGCTTCCTCGACCCTCAACGTGCTCGCCGCTTTGGCAACGCGACTCCTTGCGCCTGCGACCGT
Organism: Metarhizium album ARSEF 1941; assembly: GCF_000804445.1. Lineage (NCBI taxonomy): Eukaryota > Fungi > Ascomycota > Sordariomycetes > Hypocreales > Clavicipitaceae > Metarhizium > Metarhizium album. Next base: position 104,922 of record NW_024467600.1, read on the forward strand.
GACAGCGGCGAGCGCCCGCACTTCCCGCCTGGAGGTTGGAGAGTGACCGAGATTGACAACGACCGCGACCGCGACTGCGGCACTCGTCACCCAGTCATCTCACGGCGCTACGTCAGTCTTGCTGCGCTGCTACTTCGAAAATGCCCGCCGCATCCGGTGATTCGTCAAAACCCAGTTCCGCGCCGAGCTCGAAACCTTCGTCCATTAAATCCCACGATGGCTCTAGACATTCTCCCGGTCTCACCCCTCAGGATTGCGATTGCGCGAGCGAGTCCTCACACCTCAAGCCCCATTCAGAAAGATCCTCTGTCAAGGAACGCTTCACCCGCATGTTCTCAAGTAAAGACTTGCCCAAGCTGAACAACGGCAATGGCGAACACGCTGGGAGACCTCGTGGCCCCTCCCAGAGTGGCGCCGTGTCCCCTGCTTCGTCGCGCAAGGAGTCCTCTGAACGTCCCGCCGAGAAGCCCTCGTCAAATGCGTCCAAGGTCATTCCCGGCAAGGATCTCGGCAGTCGCTTCTCTTGCAACTCAGAAGTCCCGGGTGGCCACGAACATCACCTCAAGTCAAGCCGACGTCAGGAAAAACTCTCCGACATGTGGAGGTCCCTTCTGGGGAAGAAGCCAGAGGCCACTCCCGATAGTGATCTCTCGCTGGTATCCAACTGGGTCGACTCCCTGCGCCAGGAAAAGGAAGAAGCCGCAGACCGCAAGGCATGCCCCAATGTGTCCACGACGCTCGTCGAGAAGTATGGCAAATGTCAGGAGGTTGTGGGCCGAGGCGCCTTTGGTATTGTCCGAATCTCCCACAAGAAGCTTGGCACCAGCGAAAAGCTCTTTGCCGTCAAGGAGTTTCGCCGACGACCCGAAGAAACCGAAAAGAAGTACAGCAAGCGCCTGACGGCCGAGTTTTGCATATCCTCGTCTCTGCGCCACCCCAACGTAATTCACACCCTGGACCTGTTGAAGGATGCCAAGGGCGACTACTGCGAGGTGATGGAGTTCTGCGCTGGTGGCGATCTTTACACCCTTATCCTGTCGAGTGGCAAGCTTGAAGTTCAAGAGGCCGACTGCTTCTTCAAACAGATGATGAGAGGTGTAGAGTATCTCCACGAAATGGGCGTCGCCCACAGGGACCTCAAGCCAGAAAACCTTCTCCTGACCACCAGGGGTGCGCTCAAAATCACGGATTTCGGCAACGGCGAGTGTTTCCGAATGGCTTGGGAGACGGATGCTCACATGGTGTCTGGACTATGTGGCTCGGCCCCGTACATCTCCCCCGAGGAGTACACGGACAAGGAATTCGATGCTCGCGCCGTCGACGTATGGGCTTGCGGTGTCATTTACATGGCTATGCGAACCGGTCGTCACCTTTGGCGAGTGGCCAAGAAGGACGAGGATGAGTTCTACGCCCGATATCTCGAGGGCCGGCGTGACGAAGAGGGCTACGGCCCCATTGAGTCGCTGCATCGGGCGAGATGCCGCAACGTCATCTACTCAGTTCTGGATCCCCATCCCACCCGCCGCCTAACCGCGGCTCAGGTCCTGAAATCAGAGTGGGTTCGCGAAATCAAACTGTGCAAGGCTGGAGAGGAGGGTGTCTAACCCCCCGTCCGTCATGCTGCCTTGGCATGGCGGACTGCAATCTGATTGTCGGCACAACTCACAACACCAACTTTGGCCAAGACGTCTTGCAGCTTCTTCTGCCCTACCTACCTCCCCCTTTTGATTCGGCACCGCTGGGATAAACTGGACCAGGGGATGGCCATGCCTATGGGCGTTCTCTTTCATGCGAACTGAACGATCGATGTGACGACTTGATGACTTCTTCTTCATCTACAGCCATACATGTACTCATCTCAAGCTTGATTCATAGTTCTACCTCGATATTGCGAACCTATACCTTTCCATATCCGTCCTGACCCCCGGTCGCCCCTCCCTTTCTTTTTTCTTACTTTTTTTTCCGCCCTTGATTGAGACTGTCGTCTCTCTCCTTGGTTTTGAAACGGTCGTTTCGTTGTCGATACACTACCGAGCACCGGTGTTTTTGGCGTATTTCACCAGCCTCTTATATTTTCACCTTGTCCGTCTTTATTTTTTATTTTTTTTTCGTTTCCTGAATTCTGGGTGGGTGGCACAATGCTCTACAAGCGACACTTTTGGCGTACTCTCTGTTGTCCAGGGTTACTCTTATAAGTAGGTTGAAGAATCGGCTTAGAGGGAGCTAAGAGGCTTGGGATGGAGGCTTTGGTTCACTTTTCGGGCATATGGTATCAGTAAAACCGGAGTTTGTCCTCTAGCACTAGGGGCACGGCTGGCTGGCTAGCTTATTTTGTTTGTACCACAAGACTCGGGACTCTTTTTTTTTTTTTTGTGATTTGTTCGGGGAGAAGAAGGGGGGGGCATTTGATCATGGGGCATGCCCGGCCCCAACCCGCGGGTTTATCTGTGCGTGAACTCTGCTTACCGGTTGGATGAGAGGATTGCTTGGACAGTTGCGACTGCGCGTTCGAGCATCGCCGACTATACATACAATGTAGCCTTGGGGAATTTTTTTTTTTCGCGCCTTGCAAGACTTGCCACTGCTTTTGTTGGGTGTTTTCATCGTGGTGCTTGGCCCGAGCCGCTCAGCTCGACGGGTATGCTGAGATTCAGAGCCGACGGTGATTTATCAAACTGCTGTGCTGGGCTTTCTGGATCCTCGAGTGTCCGTCCTAGCGCCTCTTATTCATCGCCGGTTTGGCTCGCATATTCTTCTGATGGAGCTCGTGCACCTTGTCCTTCTCCTTCTCCCTTCGCCGTGTAGCACCCTGTTCTGGATTGCATGTCGAATACACACTCTGGCTTCACGGTCGTCGCGTCGGTTGGCATCTTCAGAGGAGGCGCAAAGCTGGCTAGTATGGATTTTCCTTTGTATATGTATTATCGATACCTATTCAACTCCAGCTAAAATATTATATAAACCAAGGCTACCTGCCATTTCCAGAATTCCTTACTCTTTTTCCCAATGTTGCCTCACACAATTCATCCGCCCCCCATCGTTTGCTCATGTCAAGTAGCTTGTGATAATGTAAGGTCCCCCCACCCTTCCCAAAGATGAAAGCGAATTCTAGTTCTGCCTGCACATGGACAATCAACCCACCACACAGGTATAATCCTGAACTCAGGAATTAGCAACAGAAATTCGAAACCGATCCAGCATTCTGCCTTTTGGTACAGCAGGTGAAGGTCCAAGTAAATAAAATAGAGTACCCAGAGGGCATCAGTAATAACAAAAGTGAAAAAAAAAAAAAATAAACATGACCTTGCGAAACCAAAGTCTGAAGATCCGCCGTAGCCAGGACACTGGTTGGCAGGCAGGTCGCGAACATAGTATGTCCAGCACAAGATCCAAATCCTCTTGATGTGTCTCCAGAATAAACAGTAAGCAGACGTGGCAAAGGAATCCGGTAAAATTTATAAGTGTGAGGCGCGCAGCCATGCAGCCAAAATATCCAAAACGCATGATTTCTTCACGAACGCGCAGACCGCTCCTGTACCGGGAATTTGGTCATCAACGCCAAGACATGTGCAGTGGCCAACTAGTCAAAATGGTGGTTAGACAAGCGAGCTGAATATACAAGTCAACCAGATTCACCATACTGTGACGTGGCATTGGTGGATTACGAGTTATGAGTGAAATAAGTCCCACGCCCTAGAGCAAAGGCGAAGAAATTCGTCCTTCTTTGCGCGCTGTGTTTCAGGGCTGTCTCTGCCTTCACCAAACGGGCCACGCTTCGTTGCAGATGGTCCGTAGCCCAGAGGCGGAGTTGCGCCATCCTCATACTCGGCTCTGGTGCGGCGTCTGGTAGAAGTTCGGCTTCCATCAGTTTGTCGATTTCCCGCAGAAGGAGACGGAGGAGTGGGGGGTTGGTGGCCGCCATAATGGATAATCTTAGGGAGCAACTCAGGCCTTCCTCCGGCAAGTTCGTGTTGTGCCTCTTCGGCAGACTTGTATTCTCTTGGGCGGCTCGATGACGGTGGTTGTTGGTGTGCTGAATGCAGACTTGGGGAAGCCAGAGGCGCACCTCGTTGGAAAGCTGGCGGCGCATTGTCTGGGTGGGCAGTAGCACTGTGTCCGAAGACGTCGCTGATAGGGGGCAAGCGGTTATTCGTCTGATTTGCAGGAACATGGTGAATATGTGAGCTGCTGGACAGATGTGAAGGGTGGTTAGCCACGTGGCGTGACATGGACGCGGGATGTTGAGAGCCGGTGAAGCTGCGACCAAGCGGTGCCGACTGAATTACTCGCTCGTTGGCAAAGTGCTCGTGAGATGGCGCTACGATGGAGAGTCCAGGAGGCGCTTTGCCTCTGCGAGACATGCCAGGTGTCTTGGCGGCAAAGTGTGAAAGCGCATCTTTGTCTTTGTCGCTAGGGCCGTCTCCCTTTGCAGATTGCTGTAGCCTTTGTTCAATAATGCTACGCTGCTGTTCCCTCACAGACATGCTTCTTTGCAGCTGCTCCTTCATAACTGGGTCCTGTGTCACGAATCCAGGTGATAAGCAGGCGATGCCAACTTCCTGGATACCCAAGCTGTCACGGGCCGACATGGGCACTGCGGAGGCCGGGTTGTTGGGTGTTGAAAGGGTGTTTTTGGACAAGTCCAACCGCCGCGGTCGAGGTTTCATATTTGGAATTGTTGGAGATCCGGGTTCCTTTTTCACCGTGACCTTGGGTCGGCCTTTTTCACTACGATTACTGCAACGGATATAATTAGCAAAAACTCGGCTACGTTTGACGCGCACGTTTGGATGAGCTGCGCAACTTACGAGCCATTTGGCGACGACTTGACGCCTGAGGATGCTCCAGTTCCTTTGGGGCTACTTCTATCACTGTTTTTCTGAGGGCCAGCGCTCGTACTCTTGCTGTTAGACACCGATGCAGCTGCGGGTGTTCTGTGGGAGGGAGATGTTGGACCAGCGGCTTTGGTGCTCCCGGATGCTTCCGAGGCCACTACATCGGCTGCAGAAAAGGGCGGCCTCTCGTGGGGAGCTGGAGATGGCGCCATCGCAATTGCGGCACTCATATTGAGTTGAGAGGTCTAAGGTTGGCAAGGTCGATATCAGATAGGTGTTGGATCAAATGGCCACGCGGTGGAGATCAAGCCGAGGCGACAGGCTTTGCGGTCCTCTGGCTGTCGATGAAGAACAACCAATGTGTTCTTCGCTATTATCGTTTCCAGTGAGTATGGGCGAAGCGCAAGTCGAAGCTAGGTCGGGGTGTTATCACCAGTTGTCTCGCTTTATGCCTTTGCGGGCCGGTGGTGACTCCGGGCTCAGCAGCTGACAGAACTTGATCAAACTCTTGCTATGCGGTCTGTGTGATCGGGATGCTAGCCTCGGTACGAGATCTGTCCTTCGAGGATGGTAACACGAAGGCAATATTATCACAACATGAATCGGAAAGGGGGCCGCCCTTTGTAGTGAGGGTTGTTACCGAAACGGTGTCTCTTTTTTTTTTCCTGGAAAAATTGCACAACAATGACGTCCCGGTCGGGCTCGACGGTCACGTTTGTGCAGTACCAAAATGGTGCAGGAGTGGCAGAAGGTACAGCGCACCGATGGAATGCGGTTGCAGGCCAGAGGGAGAGTCGACAGGTCTGCTAATAAAAAGAACAGAAAGAGAGCGAGAGCGACGGTGACAATGAGAAGCGCCGAGCGAAAGCTCAGAATGCAACACGATGCAGACGCCCGCAAAATGGCACTGGTGGACGGGCTCAAACACGCAGGGGTGGCGGTTGCGGACTATTATGGGCGAATCAATAGTATGGAAGCGTTCCAGTGGTGAGCCACGACGGCGGTTGCGGTGGATTCGAGATTGTCAGCGCGAAACGGATCCAGTTCAGCGAGTGGTTGAGGTTGGAGCAGCCAAGGGCACGTTGTCCGTGAAAGTGGACTAGCGACGCACACCCGACAGCACAGGGTTTAAAGGAGGACTGCGGCAGAGGCGACAGTCGAACTTGGCGAGCGAGGTGCGGGTGATGCCGCTGAAGTAGTCGTTGGTGGTTGTGGTGAGGATGAAGCTCGACACGGCATGAATGAGGCCGATTGACAGTCGACATGCAGAGCAAGATGGTACAGCACAGGAGGAGCAGGGAAAGAAAAGCGGACAGAGGGGGAGGGGGGGAGGAGAGGAGGGAAGGATGAAATCTGGTGTCGAAGATGAAAAAAAGAAGGAGCAAGGCGCCGAGCAGTACTCCGTATGAGGCGTCGATTAGGAAGGAGTCAGGAGCCCTCCTCAGAGTTTCGAGGACCCTACTCAGGGCTCAGGACTCAGGAGCAACTCCATACTTGAGACTAGACCAGACTCTGGCACACGTCGTCGACGGAACTCGGTACAATCCAATCCAATCCATCCAATCCATCCAATCCCATCCAATCCAGCAATGCTCCGAGAGTCAAGTCACGGCAGTCTTGAGCATCGCAGCGCTGAGACGGACAGAGTGGGCTCGCACACGCTGCGACTGGCGCTGGTCCTGACTCCTGGGGGGGGATCCTGAAGCAATGGACTGCAGCCAAAGAGACCACGACCACGGGGTGAGCATGGGATGATGAGATGGCGCGCACACCACAATGCCAACCAGGAGGGGGCCGGTGTGCAGCACAAAGCGCAGGGATTACCCCAAGGCACCGCAAGCCAGCCCGTCAGCCAGCAAGCACAAGCGTCGCCAGGGCTCGCCACGGGGCACACAGACTGGTAGTTATTACGGGTTCATAGGCGGGGGCTTGGGCGGTTCTCAAATCTTCTCCGCCGGCCTGAGGGGGTGGCTGCTGATTGTCCGTCACCAAAACGCTGACACGATTCTGTGTCGGCGCAGTCAACATGCTCGCCCCTATGGGCCGAAGCTAATCTCAACGAGGAGTCCAGTGCGCGTCGCAGCGAGAGCCACATTTCAGCAGCCTTTTATCGCAAGTACGGAATAGATCGACTCCAACCGTCCGTCCACTGGGGAGAGACGATGAGCAGTAGCTATCAACGACACAGACTTGCCCCGACGGTACACCACACGAGTGAGCACACTCTGCAACATGGTCGCGGACCAGTTAGGTCTCTGCCCGTTGCAATTCGTCACAAAAGCCTCCCCTCCTCGCCTAGCCCTCAGACCGAGGGCTTGCGTTGCTGGCCATGGCCCTGTTTGAAACCCGCCGCATCGCCATGAAGAGGCGGCGCCCCGGCTTTCAATCCATGCTGGGAAGCTCCACCAAAGTGCCACATCAGACGGGACGCCAGGACTTCTGCCATCGCCAGGAAGGACCCACAGCCGAACCCGCTTCAGTCAGCTCTCTTCGTTTCCCTAATCGTGCCCGCCCCACTTTATGTGGTTCGGCTAGCAAAAGCCCTCACCACCAAAGGTGGTGCTCGACAGCAAGGCGGGCCGGACACCAAGGCGGGCCAATTTTCAACCTAATAACGCTATTAACCTCTTCGCCTATAATGTACACCCTTCTCGTCCCAAATTTCTAGTAGATCTAGTACAGAATCCAGACGCCATTTACGTGCCTTTTTAGCTGCTTCAAAAAACGTCCTCTTGGCGTGGTTGTGGCGCCTTTTGTCGGCATGCTCTTTATGCTTGCTGTTCGCCTGATGAACTCGAGAAAGGTCTTTGCAAAGGCGTGATTGGAAGGAGAAACGGCGAATGGTTGACGCGACAGGTATGCATTTGTTGGCGGTGACGGGAGGGGAGCCATATGAAGAGGTGCATTATCTGTTGACTGTTTTTCTAGACCGGGAAATAAAAATAGGACATGTATAGAAAACCAGATATTACAGCCCTTTTTAAAAAAAAAATCAAAAAAATCAAAGGTCGTCACTCATTCATTGGAAGCTTCAACGAAAAAAAAAACCCCGGATGTAATTACGCAGCTCATTAAAGATCCACCTGATCAATCGCCGGCCACCATTGAGACCAGGCCCCCTGCTCGTCGAGGTTATTGCTGACTTCCGCGAAAAGCTGGTTCAACAAGGTATTAGTGTCGAGCTCGTGCTCGTGCTCGTGCTCGTGCTCGTGCCCTTGAACCGGCCAAGTCGCCTGCGCCGAGGGCCGCTCCGCGCCCCGAATCTCCCGAGTATGCGCGTCGGATCTATCCACGACACGGAACTCGTGGACAGACTGGTGTAGAGTATCAAAGTCTGCTCGTGTGCGCCCCTGGTATCGTGTCCGGTCCTCGGTTGCTCGCTCGTAGAGCACGGATGCATGGTGTATCGTTTTGATCTTGCGCGTGCCGCCCTCTCAATGTTAGCGCAACGGTGGCCACGGTCGTGTCATGCTTGCGGGCGGCTTACCCATCCGTCGGCGATTTTCCAGACAAGTCGAAACTTTTCCAGGTAGTCGAGACACATTTTGAGACAGTCGCTTGCTCGCGGGCTGCGGCCCAGGTTCATTCGGGGGTATTTCGCCACGTAGAGGTTGAGGTAGCCGGCTGAGAATGCGCAGAACCCGGCAAAGGGCGTCATGAGATGCACGCCACACTCGGAGGCCTCGTGTAGAATGGCGGCGATGTGCTCTGCCGCGCCGAAGAGGAGTCGGGAGCTGTCGTCCCACCAGCCCTCGGGGGCGGGCGCCCCCAGCATGGGCTGGTCGACTGGACCCCGTGGCTCCGACTCCGGGGTCGGCAGGAAGGGGAAGTACTCGCGGTGAAGCATGAGGGTGCTGACAAGGCGTAAGCAGGGGCGGCGGCGGCAAGTTGGGAGCCCCGTCGACCGCTACCGCTGTGGGAAGGGGATTCTTACCTCACGTAGTACAGGAGATTGAGGTAGACGAACGTCTCGCCGAAGCCGAGCGTCATGTGGACGGCCACCGAGTTGCTGGGGTAATGGAGCTTCCGATGCTGGCCTGCCCTCCAGGCCTCGAGCTGGCTTCGGGATTGTGACCAGGGCGACGCCGGGACCCAGGGGCAGTTCTGGGGTGCGCACATGCCCGGTGCCCGGCGTCCGTCGTTGAAGATGAAGGTCATTACCTGGGCCCAGATGTCGAAAGCGAAACGTCAGTAAAAGCGGACACGAAATATTCATGAGAGTCGGGATATCAAGTTCCAAGTTTCATACAACGTCACCGCTGTACTATGGTGGACTACATTGGCGCAGTAAATACCATCTCTCTCCACAGTGGGTTAGTGTTGCACAGTTTCCCGGTGACTTTTCATCTTGTTGGAATAGCTATGCCTCTATTTTCTGACGGCTGAGTAGTTAAGTCTTTCTTCGCAGCAAATCCCCAAGGAGGAGCCTTCGCACGCAATAAAATACTCGTCTATTGACAAATTATTAGAGGAGCCGCAAGGTAAAGCAGCGTCTCCAAGACGTCAAGTCACAAAGCACAGCGCTCATCAAAAGACGGTTGCATACATGTACAGTCACGAGATTCGCATCCGAAATCGTACTGCTAAATGCAGGGAAGGAAGCTGTCGGTCTTCTCCATCTGTACGACAAGGACAAAAGCAAGGGATCCATGATCCACGTGGGCCGGTCCAGCCAGCCGCACTAATAGAGTCAATCTCAGCTTGACAGCCAACGGCGGTGCATCAGGAGAAGAAAAGGTGCGGTATGTTGAGTCGAAATGGCATGGCCCCCTGTAGGCCCGACACTTCCTCAAATCGAGACTACGTACTAATATGGACCATCGCCGCTGATACTAACAATAATGAGTGGTGTCGACTATCCATGTAAAGACAGTATTCGACGGCGGTGCCAAGTTTCTGCGTACTACGAAGTAGATGCCCATGAAGTCGTGGCCCAATTAATGGCCCTGGGCCCCCTGCAGAATATATTACGGAGTCGTACGGAGTACACTATGGATTACGTATATGCATGCGTATTCTTGAATCAGGACCTGACGGCGAGGACAAAAAGACATACGGCACGGAGTATTCGAGACCCGGTCCCCCCCCCCCCCCGGGGGGGGCATGTAACTAACATGTTCATGCTCAGGCCCATCATTCCCCGCTGCCACGCGGTTTTTCTATTACACTGAGTCGGCGGTGATAATTTTATCAACAAAATGGGTTGTTATTGGCAGCCGGGAAAGTCTTGCAGGAGGACGAGAAGATGGCCATCTGCCACGTTATAGCACTCAACCTCTACTCTCGTGCCAGTTTCCCAGTGTTTCAGTTATAACGCGGATGCTTGGCATCGTCTGAAGTATCCTACATCTCGTAGTTCTACGAGTAGAGCTAGCTGCAGGCCTGGTACTTTACTGACAATCCCACGATCCTACGATCCCACGCCTGTCGACTCACCATCTCGACAGACAGGTAAGCGAGGCTCCCTACTCGGGGTTGTCTGGGAAGGCCTTGAACGAACATAGCGACAGAGGTGATGTTATCTATAACTTGTCCGCTGGCTGTTGTTCTTCGTCTCTTCTTAGGTCTCTTCAACGGCCGTCCCCACAAACCACCGACCGACGCCATGTTACATATTACGTACGTCCATTCGACGTGAAATGTACTCCGTAACTCGCCGCATGTCATCGGGCACCCCTGCGTTTTCAGTGGTAGTGGTGGCTGCAATCCAACACAGCCAAAAATGCTTTTTGCGCATGCATTCGTGGCGAAAGTGAGCACCGGGCACTAGTACAAGTTAATTGTCGCGTGAGCTCGGAGATTACCGTCGAGCACAATGTACGTTCTCACACAATGCCCTGCGCTTTAATTGCCCCCGATTATGGAGCATAATAATGCAGCAGGCGGTACGAATACGCAGCATGAAAGTCAGCCGGCCCTTGTCGAGACTAGCTGACCCGGAAAGTTGGGCACGACGTCATGACATGCCCATTTTTAGAGTACGCGCAGGGAGTGCTCCGACGGCACACCGTACCCAGCACCAAGGGAGAGGTCGTGACGGCGAAAAAGCTTCTTTCGCTTGGTTTCTCCCCCGTCTTATTGCCCATCAACCCATGCCATCCATGGCCGTTTGCTGTCTGTGGGGGGGCCGCTCTGGAAGCCGAGACAAGGACCGTTGATGGTCACGGCCACCACCATCTTCGCTTTCAGGCCTGCTTGGCTGCTCGCGGTGTGTCGAGACCGAGTTGACGACTGGGGAAGGAGTTCCCTGTCGTCGTAGGTCCATTCCGGCCTTGCTCTGCGACGACAGGGCGACGGACGAGTGCGGCGCGCGAGTCTCCAGCGCGGTGTGGCGTTGAATAGCAGCCGGCAACTCTGCCAAAAGGTTGAACCTGGCGGTGGTGGTGACACTGGCGAGTCGTCGTTCCAGCGCGAACTGACCAGTTAGTCGCCGAAGCTGTACATGCAGAGTGCTCTGTGGCCGGGCCTGTGTACGGAGTATGTTTGTACTATTCGTTCCTTCGTTCACATGTCATGGTCCATGTCCTCCTCTCCTCCTGTGTGTGACATCTTGATGTGCACCCGACCGGTCCAACCAACTACATGGCCCGGCTACTAGTTGGAGTCGACTGGTTGGTTCGTCATTCATCAATGTTCCCCCCTCAGGGGCCAAGCTATGCCCTCTGCAGTCGAGGGTGGGCTGGACCTGAGACGTCGTCGTCTCAGGTTGTCGTTGCAACGGTGGGGTCAAATGCCGTATCGCTTTGATTCTTGATGGATGGACTTGAACATGGTTTCCGAAGAGGGGGAGGGCAAGGGACCCCCCACGCTTGTCAGCACTTGATTTATCGTGTCGATCCCCGGTCGAACTTCTCGGTTGCAAGGTTCCTTGCTTGGACCGTTATCATCAATCCCACGTTATAATGTCGACGGCATTGCCGGGAAGAAATACGGGACGAGTTGATGGGGATTGTCAAATGCCGATCGTCTGTTGGTACGTACGCCGTTCTTGGTTTCAACCTCATTGACTGACCCGAATGACCGACCTGCCCAGCACTGGAGGACACTCGACGCTGCGCCATTGGTCCAACGACACTGCGAGTTACATAACCATTCCGGCGGATCAAGCGTGCGGGATACCGGAGTACGGAGCCCTACGCAGCGACATGCACTCGGCAGTAAGTACTCCGTACTCCGTGCTGTCAGGGATTGCTACTCCGCTGCTCCCATTGGCTTGTGACCCCTGAGGCAAAGCCTCGTGAGGGCTGGCGAACGAGATGGGACATCCAGGCCGTAAGAAAAGGCGCGCGCCGGATTTCCGTCTGGTGATTACGGAGTACGGGTGTCGTGTATATTTTGTTTTGCCAGGGCCATCTGCCAGCCATCTGCCATATTGTTGTCGTAAAGCAAGGCACCTACCTATTTTTATGCTTTGCGTCCTTTTCCCCTTTTCTAACCTGGCCGTTGTGTCGAGCAGTACGGAGTACGTACTAGGTAGCACTAGTCGTAGGTACCTAGATTCGTAGGTACCTAGGTACCTAGTAGTAGTGACTGTCGTGTGGCCCTTGGCAAACAGCCCTATTACTTTGACTAACTCTGGCCGTCATACAATGCTCAACCGACCACAGATGGCGGTCGATGGTCGTCGCCGGCTCGCTCCCCTCTGCAATCACACCCTCCCTGCAGCTGAAGCAACCAGTGGGCTCATAATAGTTATTGCATCTGCGAAATAATGTTCACGTCGTGAAATGCTGCTATCTACCCTATACTCGTCCGTTACTCTGATTCTGACACGTGAAAATTTGTCCAAGAACAAAAATGGAAAGGAGACCCGACAACACCACACCACCGCTGTCATGGGACGAGAATAAAAGTACAGGGGTACAACCAAGACATAGAAATCGTCTATCGGGGCAGAAAGCAAAAAAAGGCAAAAGAAAACGCCCGAGGGGGGTCTCGAACCCCCAACCTTGGGATTAAAAGTCCCACGCTCTAGCCATTGAGCTACCCGGGCCAAGCTCGGATGATTGTGAAATTGTGCTCATAATGCAACAAATAAATCCATAAAATTCCATTACCTCCTTACGCCAGCCCGGCGCCCCATCAGTGCGGCTCCATCGACGTCAAAAATTCTGGAAAGTAAGAAAAAGCTGGACAAACCGCATACGACGAGGACAACAAAGGCTGTGTAAGCGTCCGACAACTAGTTCTGACGCCACGTCCTGGACAATCTCCAAGTGTTCCTATTTTCTCTTTTGTTGCTGGGGCGGGCGGGCTGAGAGCTTCGTGCCTCGATATATATACCAAAAAAATGCCCGGCCGTACAAAGAAGACGGAGGATTCGTCGCAAGACGCCAACATGCACGATGTCCCGCCCTCCGCGCAGGCTGCTACCGTGGAAGACGCCGAAATGGGAGACGCCGCAGAGGGGGAGGAACTAGAAGAAGAAGAGGACGGGGAGGAGGTCGAACCGCAAAGAGTCAAGATTGTACGTTTCTGGTGTGCGAGAATCTGCTGCGGCATGTATCATGACCTTGCTAATGGGTTGGCAGCTGCCGGGCTCTACGGACACGGCTGCCTCGTTTGAGTTTACGGACGAGGGACATACCCTTGGCAACGCTCTGCGGTACATCATTATGAAGAAGTGAGCATGTCCATCCCCTGCCGTGCGACTGACCAAGGCGGGTTTTTCTATTATACTGACGACATTTTCTGCAGCCCTGATGTTGAGTTTTGCGCTTATGCTATTCCTCATCCGTCTGAGCCCAAGATGAACATAAGAATCCAGACCTACGGTATGTATCCATTTATGTGTCCTTGTTCTCATTTATCCTGTAAACGCTATCCTTGGAGAGCCATCGTCCATTGCTGACTGAATTTGGTAGAGGGCATGGCGGTAGATGCTTTGAAGAAAGGCTTGGCGGACCTGCAGGACGTGTGTGATGTAATTTCCGATGAGTTTTGGACCAAGAGACAGGCTTTCAATGCGGACAATGGCATCGAGCGTTGATTTGTTTTTCTGTGTCTCACATTGGCAAATTCTATGGGGACTTTGTTTCAATTCTTTGCTACATGTCTTTTATGTTCACTTGTCACAAAAGTTCGCTTGGATTATACGGTCCGTTGACAGGGATAGAAGGAGCTTGCGGCGTTGTGGTTTGCATGAAGAAAAGTCTCCATCAAGGAAAGATTTATTTACATGGAGCAGTTTTCGCTCTTGTCTAATTCCGGCCCTGCGAGGTGAGGACAGTCAGCGTTTGTCAATCAATGGTGTGTATGGCCGGATGGATTGGGCATGTGTAAGTAAGGTCGTCGTACCTCCAAGAATCCATCGATGAAGCTCGATGGCAGCCTCTTGTCTCCTCTAAAGTTCTCTTCTTTGAAGTAGGACATGACGTGGGTGGTTTGCTTCCAGAAGTTCATCATCTCCTGTGTTTCCAACCCATTAGCCTCTCAAGTTCTGCGTTTTCGCCCAACTCAACCCGTGAGAAACATACCTGATACTCGGCGTGGGACTTGAACAGAAGCACATCGACAACAGGGAGCTTGTTTGCGTATCGGTTTCGCTCGAATTCCTGACGTACCCGGGTCCGAATCGCGGAGATGGGCAGGGGCATGTTGTACATGGTTTGGATCTCTGGAGCCTAGATTGCCTAGTCAGCGGCACACAATACCGCGCATGAGGGGATTTTATGTCCCCTAATATCGACTCCGTTCGGCGACAAATCGTCGCGAGATACTCTATCCGTGCGAAGAGTTGTCAATTGGCAACAGCGGGACGTACAGCTCGGATCCATTCGCGATAGGAGGAGAGAACTCGACGTTTTGCATCCGACCAGTTGGCCGCTGCGCTGTTTGTTAGTACACTGGTAATGAGCGTCACGGCGAGGAGCATACACTGCGCCGTCTTTTTGGCAAATTGCGTCGGCGTGATAGCCATGGCGGGAAGTCAATGCTTCTCAACTTGGAGAACACTGTCTGTCCAGTGACGTTGAGCTGCCAAACGATGTGCATCGCGAACGCTCCGTAGACAGACTATCACGTGATGCGTCCCGCCACACTCGAAGGTGACGCCACAATTTGATAGCGACCCTCTGTGGGCGACTTCCGACTCCGTAACGATTCATACCCAGACATTGGTTTTCTCTCTCGTCATTCCCAGGCAACTTTCGTATCCCGTTACTGTCTTTATGGAATCTGGGCGCTTCTGGGTGTATATATAAAACAAAGCATCATGCCTGCGATACGACATTCCACAAAACGAAAGCCACCACCGGAAGGTTTCAGTGACATCGAAAATGACCTTCTCATCTTTGCGAACAAGATGAAGGATGCTCAGAATAGGCCTCCTCCTGCGGGACCGAAACATCAAGCACAGTGGGAGATTTTCCAGTTATCGCATCAGCGGAGTCGATATGTGTATGATCTATATTATGAGAAGGAAGCCATCAGCAAACAGCTGTACGACTGGTTGTTGAAGAATGGATACGCGGATGCTATGCTGATAGCAAAGTGGAAGAAGCAGGGTTACGAGAAGGTTTGCTTCGGATTTATTTTTTTCATGGGCTGTGCAGTCAAATTTGCTAATATGCCCCTAGCTTTGCTGTCTTCGGTGTGTCCAGACGAAGGAGACCAACTTCAATAGCACGTGCATCTGTAGAGTACCTCGAACCGAAATCAAGGAGAGTCGCGATGTCCAATGCGTCAACTGTGGATGCAGAGGGTGCGCATCGAGTGACTGAGCTCTGGAATGCGCAAGGCTCTGAGCTTATGCACAAAGGATGTATCATGAAGGCGTATGGCGTTTATGGGCTACAGCTGAGAGATTTTGCGGGGAACAGCGGACAGATTGATGATGAACGCGTACACATCTGTTGAGGTTGAGGGGGCTCGAGAGGAAGAGATCATCTTTTTAGCCGATGACCGTCAAATCATTATTACTCATACTGATCATTATCATTATGCAGTTGCTCTTTTGTGAGTTCTCTTCATGATTTTGAGAAACCCGCTCGGCCGCCACGGCCGAACCGGATACTGTGAGGGACAAATTGTAGCGCTGACATGGTCTCCGTAAGATCTGCCATGTCTGCATCCACATTTTCCCTCTTGGACGTCGTTTCCTTGACGTGATCTGAGGAAAGCAGTTTCATGTGTTTGACATCGTCCTTTGACCCGGCGTCTTGTTCTTTTAGTGTGCCTGCTCTGCGACGTGCTTCATGTGCTATTGAGGCTGTTGATGATCTCCGCCGACGGTGGTCACCTTCGACCAGCAGTGAACGTCTTCCGTCAATACCTTCCTTTGTGACACCAAAGAAGAAATTTTTCGGATACATGTGCTTGTCAATCATGTGTAGCCTGCGTTTTTGATGGGTAAGACATTTGCGCTCACATCCCTCAACGAAGCAGGAGAACTACACATATGTTAGGGCGCATTCGTCATCGACAAGGTTGCATGAAATAAGGACTTCACAACGATGTAAAGGAAGACTTACAGTGTGTTCACCCCTGTCTCTTCGAACCCTCACAAGAGGATCGTGATACTCCTCAAGGTGTACGCCCAGTAGGTGTTCTGAGGGAAAGTTCTTGCGGCATTCGAGACATCGATTTGTGTGAAATATGTTGTAGTGTGATTCGTATTCCTGATAGGACCTGAAAGTGATTGGTTCCATATGAGGAGGCAGCGAACATTTCATTGTGGGTGTGCCGTCGGTGTTGGCGTCGGCGTCGGCGTCGTCTTCGTCTTGGATTGCAATGTCAAGTTGTGGTATCTTGGCCGCGGGTAAGGCTGCGTCTCGAAACTCAACCCAGTCTGGAGTATCCTGGTTTTGGAAATTGGAGTCTAGATATTCTGAAGGCTCTCGTGAGCGCTTCATCTTTAAATATCAAAGAAAATTTGGCGTGGCGGGGCAAAATAATACTTTTTGTTGAGGGTGTCGCGAGTAACAAAATGGACTTTTCCAGGATTTTGTATGTCGAGGCGGTGGCGGAGGGGGTTCGAGACGGACTGTGGCATATAGTCGTGAGTGCCAATCTTGATGACGCGGGAGGAGAATGTTGCAAAAACCTACGGGACACTACTGCAGCGGAAATGCGGTGCCTCGCGAGAAAATGGGCCGTAACAGTTTACTATGCTGATGGAGGTGGTTAACCACCGAGATTCTTGATCCGGACGCAGGTATGTTCAAATGTTAGGTCGTCGGTCAGTCGCCAGTGTGAGGTATAATAAGTACCTCAATACTTGCGTACTGGGTACCTCCCAGGTATCTGCTTAAAGGTGGTGGTTTACATGCAGCAGTCGTGCGAGAGGCGGCCGGGGCCACGTCTGGCTGGTCTATGCCCCAGAAATTTCAACGCAACACTTCAGATTTTCTTTGGCCACCAGTTTCTGGGATTTCATTTTCTGATTTCTACTTGAATCCTGTGCGTTGGGTGCCTTCATTTTCGGCCGGGCGGCCAGTTTGCACGCAACGAGAGACGCTAACTGGTCTGGTGGATCCACGGCCGAAGATTGATGTGCCATTCCCCTCGGTTCTACGAACCTGGGAAGTAACAGCAAGTACTCCGTAAGTACTCAGACGTTTCGTAGTGGGCGCTGGCTGGGTACTTGGGTACTTTTAATTACTTAAGTACCTAGGTACCTACCTAGCCTTAGGTACCTACCTACTTAAGGCAACTTAGGTAAGTAAACCGGACGAACACTGGCCGAATTCGTTCGTCGCCTTGAGGGGCTCGAAAGCTGTTCACCTTTCCCTCGCCGCAGACTCACTTCTGTTCATGCCTTTGCCTTGTCGCATTATCTCTCGAGGTTGCGCAGGAATCTCTTCTTGACCCAGGCCTAGTTTGCTTGCCCGATTTTTGTTCCCTCTCCGTCGCCGTCGCCGTCGCCGTCATCGCCGCCGTCCTCGCTCCTTGCGCCGCGCCTCGTTCCTCGTTCCTGATTCCTCGTTCTTTGCGGTGTTCGTCAAGAACCTCCGTCATCTCCAATGAGTTCCTCCCCGGCGCAGCAAGGAGACTTCCGCGAGCCGACCCTGGTACCAGCCATTTCGCTTTGCCGTCAGCTTGGCAGGCGGGTTGTTTGACCCTTCGTCATTGTTGGTGGCTCATTGTCGTTATTTCCGAGACTATGAAGTAACAAAGACCTCGGCAATATTTTCTTTTACTACATTTATCGTATTCATCACCCGCTCATCACGGACGGGCCTCGAGTCTCCCTAAACCCGACCGGCGAAATCGATACCGGCGCAATAGCTGTCGATATGGCCTCGTCTGCCCAGGTCGGCCAATACTGGCAGTACGTGTTGTATTTTATCTGACCCTATTGTTGGGCTGTCGCCGCTCTTTAACATCACCGACACTCGTCTTCAAACACAGAAACCTGCCATGCTTGTTCCAAGGGACCTGAACTGACTTGTTATTACCTGTAGCCAAGCTCTGAAACTTAGGAAACATTTGATGAAGCAACTGGAGAAAGTCAAAGCCGAAAGTGCCTCTGGAGTGGATATTGCGCAGTTCGAGGCCATTGAAGGCACTCTGGAAAGGTATCTTGTTCACCAGTCCTTCAGGCTCCTTGTCGTTCTTGTTCACCGTAGCTGACCACCCCTCGAGGTTTCGTTTAGTTTTCGTCCACACCATCTTTTTGGATTTCGCATATGCCGTCAAGGAGAATACCGAGGATGTCCTTTGGGCTCTGCACACCATGATCAACTCCGAATACCGCCGTATTCAGGGCCGACTCAAGCACTCTTCTCATGCCGTTGAGAGACGCAAGACGGAAAAGTCATACAACAACTTTCTCCGCGTGGCACAGAAATTCTACAAAGGGTATATCCAACGTCTATCGGCCCGGTATGATGTACCAGATCTCAGGAGAGTTGCCCAAGGCATTGATGTTGAGCCCATGGGCAGTGGAGATAGAATTAGCCCTGTACCATCAGAGTTGGGTGCTCTCGTTTTGACGTCGTGCCACTCGACTCTTTTGCGTCTAGGCGATTTGTCTCGGTATAGGACTCAAGCCAGACATAAGAATTCGGGTTATGAGACTGCCTTGACTTTCTATAGCCTTGCGCATCATTTGAAGCCCCAGTCAGGATATGCCCAGCACCAAATGGGAATTGTTCATCTGGACCAAGGCAACCATCTCGACATTGTCTATAACTTTTATCGCTCCTGGGCCGTCGATGCGCCTCACCCGAATGCCAAGACCAACCTCGAGGCCGAGTTCAAGTCTCTTCAACTGCCAAACTCATCTAAATCTCGACAGAATGCCTCACCAGCGACACAAGACCCCTTCCCCATGTGGTTCGTCAGGCTCCACGCCCTCTTTTACAAGGGCGAGACCTTTCCGCAGCAAGCTGAGCTCGAAGGCGAGGTTCTGCACAAACTCGAAATAGCGTGTCACAGTGAGAAATCTACTGCGACTCTGCTCAAGATGACACTGGTCAATCTTTCTGCCCACCACGTCGCGTCGACAATCTATCGAGGTTTGTTTACTCCCATTTTGGGTTCCTCCTGTTTACTCATTGCTAACTCTCGTGGAAGAATCAATGTCTCTCGCCGCCTTCTACCAGTTTACTTTACGATTCAATGCTTTGTTCATTTCACATTTTTGTGCAGCCTTTGAATCAGAGCTTAAGGAGGCTGCATCCGAAGATGTAGGGAGAGATGATCCCAATACTTTGCCCACCAAGATTACGGCCATGGTGGAAACGCTTCTCCCTGTCCTGCGCCTGTATAGTATGTGGCTTACTGCCTGTCGGAGCGAAGTCAGTGCTGCTGCTCAGGCATTCGGCGGAGTCATCCCACGCCTGATTCAGAATCTGGCCAGAGTATTCACTTTGCTCTGCATTTTCACGTATAGTCAGGCGTTGAGCAATTGCCCATATCTACTCCCCGAGGATCTGGAAATCCGTGGTTTTCGCCCTTTGTCGGAGGAGACTATTCCCCAGCAATGCCGTTGTTTTTGCACCGAGGATGACTCTCCGAAAACTCACCTGCAAGATCACAGTACTCGTTTGGAGCCATCTCAGGAAAATTTGGCCAGAATTTTAGACATTCTTCGCTGTGCATACTTCCTCGCTGAGGATGCGAACTTCCCAATGTCTTACAAGGTTGTCGACAATTCACTCATTTTTGAATATTGCGTTAAACCAACGGCTGTTGCGCCTGTGGCTGCAGCTCAGACTTCCATGGCGTCACCAAACATAGCATCCAAGAACCCGCTTGGCAACGAAGACGCAGAGGCTAGGAGCCTACCGAGTCGTGGTTTATTGGCCGAAGAACCCCAACAGTTGCGCCAGAATTTGGCTTCTGACGTTACGAAGCCACAGCTTACCCAGCGCCCGGGGCCGCAAGACGAGGAGGATTTGGACGATCCAGACGATGCATTGTTCGACATGCTGTCTCCGTTCTTGAAGCCACCCACACCACAACCTCAGCAACGGCAGCGTCGCTCGACGGATGAATCTTCTTATGAAATGCACACAGTGACAGCAAATAATGTGTTTGGCTCGTTTCAAACCGAGCACAGCCCACCTGGTTCCGTCCTTTCGGGAAAGTTTGCGCCGTTGCCTTGGGCTTGGTTCAATACTCCGGAGCCTGAAAAGCCCGCTGACAATCCGAAACCAAATGGATCGAGCGGCTTTGCCGAGACTCCCAGCCCGTACAACTCTCCAAGACGTCCCACAAGCAGTGGGTATGACTTAGATGACCCCTTTGCGACTCCCGGCCGAAATATCAATAACGTCCCTGTCAATAGCCATGCCGCCCAGCAACGAAACAGAAGGAGCTTTCCTGGCCCGGTCGTTTCAGCTCCGGAAACTGCCCATGGGAATAACCTACTCCAGGTCTTCTCAGGCACTGGTGTGCCACGAAGCTCGCCTTTTACCCAATGGGATGAAAACCAGCAGCCTACTCTCCAGGGCAGCGGCCCTGCCATGTCACCATGGGGGCCCAGAGTCTTGGATAGTTTTCCGCAATCGACAGGGACTTCTATTTTCTCTCATCCAAGCAGCCTGTACCAGAGTACACCGGCAAATGTAGTTGGCCGTGTGATGAAACCTGTTTCTGGAGGACCAGAGCCCAAGTTATCGAGTTCCGCTCACGTCGAAACTGCAGCAAGATGCTTGCAAATGGACCGGACGACGTTGAACTATAACGAAGCGATTATGCAGTCAGCCTATCATGGCAACAAGTGATGTTTCATGGCTTTTCTGCCTCAATAGTTCTAGCAAGGGACGGTTGAAGGCTGTCGGACCCCTGATTAGCTTCCAATATGACCTTGAGCAGTTAAGCCAGACTTGCAGAGATGGCACACGAGCTGTACGCTTGTGAAATACTCGGATGATACCGCAATCACACAATGGATAACTGACACTACACGTGTCTCTTTCAAGGCCTTTTTGTTGTTTCTCAAAGAAAAAGTACGAAAAGAAAAGAAACCAAGGAGAATCTGATAAGCGGTTCGATATGAACACCGCGTGAAACATGTCTATTTTGCATATTTAATGTGCTTAATCGAATTTCAACCAAAGATGATTGGATCGTGGAGGATACCGAATCGCTTCGCGAAGAGAGCCACAACGTCTGCGGGCTCCTTTGCCACAGATGCAAAAACGCCGTTGTTGAAACCGTTTCCAATTCTAGGCCTCAACGCCAAACTACACTCATTTTTACCTAGTGAAATCATTCTGCCGCTGCATAAGGCTTTAGGAGGCCTGATAGGTCTGCTTCGGGAAGGGGTATCTGAAGGAGGAGAGCGTATCAGTAAAGGCTTTTTGGTTGGACCAATATGGCTAAAGGGCGGGTGTTGGGGAGCGCGACGAGGTTGAGCGTTTTGATGTCATATTCCCGGGCGATCATTATCTAACCCGTATGGATCGGACGTAGGGTTACATAGAACAGTCGGAGTGAAGAATGACGATGATTGTTCTAAGCGGGGACATTGAAAAAAAATAAAGCAGAATTCTGTGACTTACGAAGGTCCCAACTCCTGAATACTGAGTCTGGCAAGCCACTGGCCCATGTCGATGGAGGTAGCAAGCTGTTTGCCTTGCATGATACCAGCCAAAAGCCCACCGGCAAAGGCATCGCCAGCACCATTGGTGTCGTTGATCTGTTCCTTGCTGATGGCATGAACAGGGAACTCCTTGACCTGATCCTCGCCCTGGACGGCAACGAGGGTAGGCTCGGTGCCCTGGGTGATGATGGCAACTCGCTTTCTCTTGCCGTTCTCCTTGGGCAGGTTGGCCAGGTGCTTGACAACATCCCTGGGCTCCTTGGAAGGCAGCTTGTGCGACTCAGCGTAGGCAGCGGCCTCGGTTTCATTGCCGATGACATAGTCCCAGTAGGGGGCGGAGGCATCGACTGCATCCTTGAAGAACTGGGGGATGAAGGGGGCGGAAAGCGACAGAACGAAGATCTTGTTCTTTTCGGCGGCCTGTTTGGCGAGTTCCATGATGGCGGGCGGGCAGACTTATGATATTGCTAGTTGTCAGCTGCGTCTGTTCTCTTTCTTACTCACTCACCCACACACCCTCTTTCTCTCTCTCCCCTTCTCTCTCTGTGTATGTGTGTGTGCGCCCGCGCTGTGAATGCAAGTTGCATTGAATACATGCATGAAAGCTTACCTGTGAAGTGGTAGCCACCGATGTAATACACCTCGGCATTCTCAACAAGGCTCCAGATCTCTGGCTTCTTCAAGTGTTCGAGGTCGTAGTGGTTGGCAGCACCGAGGTCAGTGCACAGACTTCGGTTGTGGCCGGTGATGACCACACCGCAGCGGCCGGTCTTCTTGTCGGGATCAACACGGTACTCGACGCGCAGGCCAGCAGCCTTGACAGCGTCCCGCATGATGGCAGAGTACTTGTCATCGCCGGCACCGCCAAGGTAGACGACGCTGTTGGGAGGTAGGATGTACTGGGCGCCGCGGGCAGAGTTCTGGGCGGCACCACCGGCAATCAACTTGGCGTTGTAGTTGTTGAGTAGGTCTTCGTACAGAGGGAGATGCTTCTCCTCGGCGAGGATAGCATCATTGGCATTGAGGCCATACTTGTCGAGTAGAGCCTGGTCACCAACGGCTTGGATATCTATTATGGCGGGAAAAAACTGTGGTCAGCTCCAAGCTCTTATTCATCGAGCGATTTAAAAGGAAGGGTCTGCGGGTAGTCTCTTGATAAATATCATCTTTATCATCATCATGTTGGGGGGGAGGGTGGTT
Source organism: Metarhizium album ARSEF 1941 (assembly GCF_000804445.1). Lineage (NCBI taxonomy): Eukaryota > Fungi > Ascomycota > Sordariomycetes > Hypocreales > Clavicipitaceae > Metarhizium > Metarhizium album. The sequence goes on from NW_024467600.1 coordinate 127,950, forward strand.
CTTGACATTGAGGGGTAAACACGGCCGAGTGTCAGACAGAGCCGCCCGTCTGCGACAAACGTACCAAGAAGAGGGTTCTCGAGGCAGAGAAGGCCGTAGTCCTTTCCGAAAGCCATTTTAGTTGACTTTTACTGAATCACACGCAAAAAGAGACGAAAGCTAATGGATCAATGGCTGCAAGAGACGATGTATATGTTCGGAGTCGAGGGGGTGGGAGAGATTTTTGGTACGGACAAATGGCCAGGGATGGCGGGGCACCCGAAGCTCCAAGGCCGTCATGGGTGGGGCAGATGCTGCCAAGTCTCCATGTCCGTTTTGGAATTTTCGAAGACTTCGGCGGGAGTCACCGCCTCAACTTGGTTCTAAACTCGCGGCAAGTTGCGAGCCGGAGCCGAGCGTTCACTTCCCTGCCCATTAAGAGCAGCATCGTATTGTAAAATCTGCGGTTCAAATTCAGTCCCGCTATCCATCAAGGTGTAATCCGCCGTATTGCAACGGAGTGTTCTCAACTGCTGGTCTGCAAAAACTACCAAGTTGTTGCCCAGGCAAGACGACGCCTTGATCGCCAAATGACTTTCGAGGGCTTCTGCAAAGCTAAGAACGATAGTTCAGGGTTTGGGCTCAATACTCCGACTGTATTTCTCTTCTAATCATTCGCATTTGCGCAGCCAGATTTGCAGTTCGCATATGGGTCCATCAATAAGGGAATATTTTTTTGTTCCAAATTCGTCACGCCCAACCCGGATATTCGCGTCGTCCGTTTTCGTCACTGGATGTAGCAGAGGGAACCAATATCTGTGTACGCCAAATGCCGTAGTACTTGCTTTCTGTGCTACCAGACTCCTGCTCTCAGCAGTACCATCAAAGATGCAAGCAAGCCACTGTGAACACCATCCCAATGAGACCAAGCAATCCAGCCACCTTCTTTACTCCTTCGTCTTCTGAGTACCACGCAACAGACCTGTCCTTCTGGCAGCGATAAGACCGGCCTTTTGACCCTGGGCGGCGTATCGGGAAATGGTGGACGCCTTACCAATGTGCTGGTGGTTACCCTGTCAAAGTTGTCAGCATTCATCGCAGATTGCACAATAGACTTCTCAGGAGTACGTACACCACCGTGAGGATGGTCCACAGGATTCATGGCAACACCGCGAGTCTTGGGCCAGCTGTTGCGCTTGACGGCGAACTTGTGCTTAGCACGCGAAGCCTTCAGGAGAGGTTTGTCGGTACGGCCACCACCCGCGACAATGCCAATCATACCACGAGTAGAAGAGTGAACAACCTTCTTGGCACCAGAGGGCAGCTTGACACGGGTCTTGCGCTCATCAGGGTTGTGGCCGATGATGGTGACATAGGCACCAGATGTACGGCCCAGAGAGCCACGGTCTCCAACCTTCTCTTCGACATTGGACACGACGGTACCCTCAGGCATCTCGCCCAGGGGGAGGACGTTGCCGACGGTCAAAGCAGCCTTCTTTCCGGCATAGATGAATTGGCCGGTGTACATGCCTTCGTTGGCAATGAACGTCTCGGTAACTTGCTTGTACTTGTAGGGGTGACGGAACGAGACCTTGGCAAGAGGAGCACCACGACCTGGAATAAAAAGACCCATTGTCAGCCCTTAATTGCCACATCCCAATCTGCAATCCAGTTGTTTTGCATTGGAAGAAAAACGAACCAGGGTCGTGAATGATGTCCTTGACTACACCGCGAATGTAGCCATGACGCTCGGCGTAGTCGAGGTTGCGAAACTGGGCCGGAGCCTTGTTCAGGCGCGTGTTGGCAGCTAATTTCAAACGTTAGTACTTTGGTCTCCTGTCGTCGTCGATAATCGAACTCGAGAAGAATCGCGGGCGGCACTGACTGAAAATGGATCCACGACCCTTGCGCTGGTTGCGAATAACTCTACCCATGGCGGCTCGTGTGGACTCGATGCAATCGTTCGAGTGAACTGCTTGGGCAGAAGCTGTCAGTAAATTGTCGAGCCGAGGGCGTGGTGTTGGGTCGAAATTACCTTGCTCCCGCCGCTTGGTGTTTTAGCAAAGAGGCAATACCTGGCACACTTCGTAACAATTTTTTGTGTGCGGGACCATTTCGAAAGCTGGAGGAGCCCTGACCACGTGATTTTTTAGTGGACCACACAAGCGAGTTGTAGGCCCAATCATACAGAGTATAGAGGCGTGGTCAAGCCCCACCTCATCATTCTACTTGTCCTGGAGATCTGACGTGAGTTGATGTTCAAAGGTCTGCCAAACTGACCATTTTCGGAGTATACCTTTTTGACATGTTGTGTAGAATCAAGCTTCTCTGTCGTGGTCTCTGATATATAGGCGTGGCTGATCATTCTCACTTTTACTCCTTGTTTCCGGTATGCCCATTGCTGGCATTCTCAGAGACATGACACAGTATCTCGAAGAAAATAGACCGTGCCACACGCACTGTGTATCGGAGAGGCTTGCGGCGGCCCTCGACACGAACGAAACCCGCCCCCGCGCCACTACGTCGTGTCATCTGAACCTCAGTCAAGTCTTGCTCGTCGCAGGTCCAGAGGAACACCGGTTCTCGGGTTTGTAAAGACGCGCAATTCTCTCAAGATGGTCTATGTGATGCACTCGACACATTTGCTCCTTCATTTCATACGTTTGTGATGGTATATTTCGTCAATGCTAACTAAAACACAGTCCATTATATTCATCTCGAGTCTTGGCCACATTTTGGTATTGACATGGCAAGAATTTGTGCTCACAAGGTGGGCTTGCGGCTTGTCGAGGCTGTGGTACTGACCGGAGAATTGGGGCTCTCATATGTGACGATTCTGTGGACATAGCCTCACGGGTTGGCCGCATCGGCTCGAGCCGGCCAAGTGGCGATCGAGATGGATTACTGCCGGAAACAACCCTCAAAAATGAGATCAAGCATCAACACCACAATCTCTCGACCCTTGGAGCATTCGGCGGCTAGATAGCGACTCAAGTCACTGACCCGCTGTCGGGGCGTTGTTTGGACCCTAAGTACAGGGGTGATGGGACTGCAGAGAGGCTCCATGTTTGGAAGACATGCGAGGCACGATCCTCATGCGCTCGATAGACATAGCCATCGAAATCAGTGTCAGCAAGGACGCCGCTCTGCTCAGTGTCGGATAACGATCACCATCTATCTGTTCGACTGCACCGACAGTGGACTCATGTTTGAGTAGTTGACAATAGCCAAGCAATTGGAGTATTAGTCACACTCGAAAGATGAGAGGCTATTTCCTGGGAGCTACTTGGGTCAGTGCCTAGGTTTATGGGATTTACTGCGTCTGGGCTTCCGTTACATCGCGATGGTATCGCTAATCCATCATCCATCGTCGGCATGGAGAAGCCTCTTTCTTGTGCAACGACGGGGTCATTTTAGGGGTCGCATGTGGCTTTGATGCCGAATCCGAGCCCTTTGCGCCATATCTCTGGACACTTCTCGGATGGTTTCCTGAACTCACTGCTACCGTCGGGAACAAAATGGCAGAGGACTCCATCTTTTACTTGCTGCATAAAAATCGGTAAGGATTCTGTCAGGGATGGCTGGGTAGTGCACAGTTGATCACGGACTCAAGGCTGTCCCTGATGTTGTGCGGATGCTCATCATGGCATCATGCTGGAACATTACACCGGCAATTTTATAGGAAGGATACAAGAACCACACTAGTCGGCGTATCATGGCGAGGCAAGGCAAGGCAAGGGATCGGCAATACCAGCTGTCTTAACCCTGGACATTTTTGAAGAGGTAGATTCGTTAGTAAGGCATGCACAGAACAAGAAGTTTGATAGAGCCCTTTGCTTATCCAATTGGATTAACTCTGATTGCGGCTTGCGGACGTGGGTTTAGCTAGTGCACGTCTCGACAACGAGCAAACCAAGACGTCCTGGCTTTCTCGCTTCTCCACACACCGCGACTCACTTCTTGTACCTGCGGACAAACTCAACATGACCGCCGATGACGATTTATCTGACCTTTCGTCGTTGTCGTCGCTATCGCCAGTGCCGTCGGACGTTGAGCTGGATGGCAATAGCGATGACGCGACGGCCAAGTCCAAGTCCGGCATCCTGAAGTTCTTTCCGAAGCTATCAGAGCAGCCGCCCAAGGAGCCATCGCCACCACCACGTAAACGGTCACCCTCACCACCACACGAATATGTTCTTGCTGACAATCCTGATATCGCTGTAAGTAGAAGAAAAAAAATCGTCTTTTTCTGCAGCGTTGAGGCTGCATCTGGTCGTTGCCATCTGGTGGCGCGAGAGTCGCGTAGATGGCTACCCACGACGCGAATATTCGCGTGCTTAAACGTTCCGAGGTGGTTAATCGGCTAACTCAGCAGCAGTTCATTGTCATGTTTAGGAGTCGATTTAGCGACGCTTTCTCGAAGTCCTTGGCTCATTTTGGGCCGCAGGAGCTTGAACGCGATGTTGTCGAGCCTATTCCGGGCGACCGAGTGGAACACTTTCTGTGTGCAATCCTGGGCTTGCTCTTGAACCGAAAGCAGGATGTCAAGTAAGCCAATCAACTGAATCCCTCGTGTTGAAATATTTCTGATTCGAAGTTATTTTGTCCGACTCGCAGGCTGGGGCATTATGGCAGAGCATTGGAAGATGCGATCACGTCGCACAAGAACCAGTGGCCTGCTTCCTGGAAAGACAAGAACCCGTTGTCAGGCGGTGCGACATTCAACTCAATGACACCCACTGAGCGAGTATGTGTGCTATCAGTGTTCATGGAATTCATGTTACTAACGTGGCGTAGCTAACGCTGTTACGCACCCTCATCCTTTGGGCAATGGCTTCCTCCGACACTGTCAAAGGTCTGATTAATCAGGCATACAAACAAAACCGTCAAGAAGACGATTTGAACCAGCCTAGATCAGTACAACCCTGGGGATCTGATGGAGACAAGCGTCGATATTTCTTGATCGAGGGACAAGATGACACGAATTTTCGGATATATCGCGAGGGCAACCCGGCCGCCACAAACAGAACTTGGTTCAGTGTTGCCGGTTCGATTCAAGAACTCAAAGCCCTCGCAGAGAAACTTGAAACTAGAGATGGTGGCCCAAAGGCGAAGAAGCTGAGCCAAAAAATGCTGCAAGTCGTTCCTCGGTTTGAAGCGGGTGAAGAGGTAAGAGCTCTGTCGGAACAACTCCCTGAACCGTCATTAAACCGCGCGGTTGCGGTCTAGTTATGGAGAAAAAGTTTGGAGGATTCTAGGCTAAAACTGGTCACAGAAACGAAAGCGTCGTGAATATCGCCAGATGCGAAAGGAGCAGTTCAAACGGCCAGAGCCAGGATTCTCCATGTACGAAGGTCGTACACGCGGCAAGCGAATCAAGTACACGTACTCGGATGATGAGGACGGCTTCTTTTCCGACTCTACAGGCTACAAGCGATCATCTCGCAATACGGGGGCCAACACTCCTGCAGAGACTGGGCCAGTCACAACGTCCAGTGGCAGACAAATTCGGGCTCCGCCACGGCTCAACATGGTGGCGGATGATAGTGCTCCTGGAAGTACCCGAGGCGAAAATTCCGAACTAGAACATGATGATTCAATTGCAGCATCCGGACGGCCAAGCGGCCCCGCAGCATATCAGGATACAAACGGCTGGTCGAAGCATAACTCCGGGGGTGATGGCAGCGACGAGGAAAGCGAGGCCGAATTCGGAGACGATGAAGAGGACGCCCATGTGCCCGAAGAGTCTGAGTCTGAGGATGACTTTGATGACGAAGAAGCCATGGTCGAGGATGATCTTGATGATCAACGCCAGAGTTTAGTTGTGAAGCTCTCCGTCACCCCGCCCAATCTGAGAACAGTCCTATCTCCAATCGATGAAGGTCCCAACATGCTTCCCACTCCAGACACACAGGATTGGAAAGTCGATGCCACAGTCCAGGAGACGCGAACAGTTGAGATGCAGGATGCACCGGCGCCAGAAGCACATTCTATCCCACTGGACCAGATCATGACAGAGCAGACTCAAACAAGCTCAGCGGATATCGCGGAAAAGATGGATGCAATTCGGGTCCCGACTATTTCTGCCATTTCCTCCACACCCTTGGCTTTTCGAGGGAGCCCTGAAAAGACACATGCTCAACTAGCATCACCATCTGGCGATTTCAACGACACTAATTAGCGGAGTTTCATGGCGTTGGGGAAACTTTTTTTTCAATGGAGTTGGAAGGTTCGGAAAGCTATATCTGTGATTAGAGTATACATGTACTATTTGACGATGCTTGCCTTTCCATTGAGGAGACGGATGGAACGGATATGATCTGGCTACGTGGATGGCCAGGTAAAAGTCTAGAATGTGCGCCTGAGTCAAAGGCGGAAACCCTGATGGCGTGCCGCGGACAATACATGACGGGAGGTAGTTCTGGGGTTTGATACATTTTCCCTGCATGCAAACACATCGACGCAAAAGCTTGCACTCAGAGAAGGGGCGTATCATCTCCCAAGGACAATGATCAACGATGCATGAAACGTTACAACAGAAGTCAAGAAGATTGGATTAAATTGATCTAGCCAAGGCTGCTACAACTTTTGTTTGGGTATCGTCCAGTCGTTAACGCCATACCACCACCTCCGTACTCGCGAGCCGGCTGTGTTGCCATGTAGCTTGGCCGTTCTGTTCCAATGTTGCCAGCCGCACAATAGCAAGTTATATACAAGACCTTGTGCCAATGGCATCACAACCTAGTACACGGCGCATTGCATTGTCAGCTCAACGGTCGTCACAAGAACCCATCATCTCGTCTCTGAAAGACCCGACGATGAGGCCGAAGCTTACCTGATCTCTTGCCGTGACAAGCAGCACCTTCCACCAGGTATCGGCATTAGCAATGCTTCTTAGGTAACTCTGTTCGAATCGCAAGTCTGGTAGAGCAGGAAGACGATGTGACTTGCGAGCAGGGTGTAGAACACTGTAGGGTATGTCTTCCCCGTCGTCCTCGATGCCGTTTAGAAGATCGTCCTCGCTGAGACGGGGACTCTGGAGGGTAACTGGTTCCCGTTTATCTACCGCTGTGGAGGGCGCCATGTCGAAGTTGACGTCGGGGTGGGATCTGATGTGGCCGACTTGGATGGTCTCGGCCACCTCTGTTGGGAGGGAGTCCATCTCGGCGGTGGGTGAAGGAGCCGCCGGGATTGAACAGCACTGTGGAGGGTTGCTTTCGAGGAATGGCCCGTTCTGCGGATGACACGGGCTCTATTTGTGGCAGAGCAACATGGCGAAAGATCAGCTTGGTTGAATCAACGTGCCGGTACTCCGTAGGCTGTAGCAACAATTCCGGCTCCGGGGAGGTCCGTTGCGGCGTGGCGCGTCGGTAATGCCGGGCGGTGAATCTGGGTGGGTGTGGGTCGGATCCAGGTGCGGGAAGCCCAGGAGGCGCATGTACGGCATAAGCGAGGACAAGGCTGAAAGGTCTGGGGACTCTGGGTGTTGGGAAAGGTCGAGTAACTTAGTAAAGCAAGTTGAGTTGTGAGCGATCCCGAGTAATCAACGCGGTCAGGTCCACGACTGGGCTGCGGCCAACGATGCAACGATGTTGGCTGGGCGCAATATCAAACTTTGGCCTCTGACATACGGAGTAGTTTCCAAGGTACTCGGTACTCCATGCCTGAGGGCTTAAAAGACGTGTTGTGTGGCACGACCTTGGCGTTGCGAGCCCACCAGTGGCACCACCAAGTAAAGTTGCCAACAGGCGGCCAGCCAGGCGTTCAAAAGTACCGAGTACCGCCCCCCCCCCGTAGTTACTCCGTAACTAAAGTACAGTCTGGCCAACTCTAGCGCACTTGGTAAAATTCTCTTGGCCTTGAACAAAACTCGAAACTTTGGCTCCGGCATCTTACCTTCTCCCAGCCTCTTTGCGAGCAGCACATCGCCCACCCCCGTCCGACTTGCCTACTCAAGTACCCTTTTCTTGTTTGCTGCTCCAAGGACGAGTTTTCCTGCTCCGCGGGACCAAACTAAATATTTTGTTCGCAACGTCTAGAATCACCGCTACCACAATGTCTGAGGCGCAAGCGAACGAGGCCGAGAGAAACGTGAGTGAGTTCCCGTGCCAACCAATCCATGGGACAAAAGGAGGAGAAAAAAAAACCCTCTGGTCGGTTACAGCGGCGACCAGCCCCTCCTCATTTTGGCTCCCGTTGGCTCTGCCCCTCTCTGCCGTCCGCCGTCCGCCGTCCGCCGTCCGCCTTGGTCGACTTGTGTGCGGTTGGCGCTGCCCCGCCATGGCAGCGAAACGTCGCCAAGGACCATCTGGAACCAAGAAACAAACAAAACTGTAGTGCAGGGTATCAGGCTGACAATGACTGTACTGGTAGATCGAGATCTGGAAGATCAAGAAGCTCATCAAGCGTCTTGAGGCTGCCAGAGGAAATGGAACCTCCATGATTTCCCTCATCATTCGTATGTCCCCCTCGCCAGGCTGCCAACAGCTGACTTTCCCTGTTCCTGTACTGATGTAGCTCGAAACTTCAGCTCCAAAGGACCAGGTTTCGCGTGCAGCCAAGATGTTGGCCGAAGAATACGTAAGTCCGACACGCCTGCTGTAAATAAAGGCCTTCAGCTCAAACTGTAGCCCTGCGCTAACATGCACATGCCTCCTTAGGGTACTGCGTCGAACATCAAGTCGCGTGTGAACCGACAGTCCGTTTTGTCCGCCATTACCTCGACTCAGAACCGTTTGAAGCTGTACAATAAAGTTCCTCCCAATGGCCTGGTCATCTACTGCGGCGAAATCTTGACCCAGGAAGGAAAGGAGCGAAAAGTCAACATTGACTTCGAGCCTTTCAAGCCCATCAACACCTCGTTGTATCTTTGCGATAATAAATTCCACACCGAAGCCCTGGCTGAGCTGCTCGAGTCTGACCAGAAGTTTGGCTTCATTATCATGGATGGTAATGGCGCTCTTTTCGGTACCCTGAGTGGAAATACCCGCGACATCGTCCACAAGTTTTCTGTCGATTTGCCCAAGAAACACGGACGTGGTGGTCAGTCCGCCCTGCGTTTTGCCCGTCTCCGTGAGGAAAAGCGTCACAACTACGTCCGCAAGGTCGCCGAACTCGCTGTGCAGAACTTCATCACCAACGACAAGGTTAATGTTGCTGGCATCGTTCTTGCTGGTTCTGCCGACTTCAAGAATGACCTGAATGCCTCTGACATGTTCGACAACCGTCTTCAGACAAAGGTTATCAAGGTTGTCGATGTTTCATACGGCGGTGAGAATGGATTTAACCAGGCCATTGAACTTTCTTCCGAGACTCTTGGAAATGTCAAGTTCATCCAGGAGAAAAGGCTCATTGGCAAGTACTTCGAGGAAATCAGCCAAGACACTGGCAAGGTGTGCTACGGTATCGACGATACTCTGAAGGCTTTGGAGCTTGGTGCCGTCGAGACTCTCATCATTTTCGAGAACCTCGAGATTACTCGCTGGGTTTTGAAAGATAGCAATGGCGAAGAAGCGATTCTGCATCTGTCAAAGCAGCAGGAACAAGCCAACCGCGACAAGTTCTTGGATTCCGCTACCGGTCAAGAAAAGGAAATTGTCTCTCAGGAGTCTTTCCTTGAGTGGATCGCTGAACACTACAAGGACTTCGGTGCTAATCTGGAATTCGTGTCGGACCGTTCAACCGAGGGTAACCAATTCGTCAAGGGCTTCGGTGGTATCGGCGGCATTCTCCGCTACAAGGTCAACTTTGAACAGCTGGCCGATCTGAGTGACGATGATGAATATTATGACGACTGACCTGCGGATCCCCTCGTGGCGAGCGAGGGACCTGCTCAAGTTGAACCGTCTGCACAAAACGAGGATGATGTACGCCAGGACGACGACGACGCCGTGCCGAAACCGACCAATGCCGCGCCGCTGTCATTTGCTCAGAAGCGCTTGATGCGAAATGCCGAGACTGGCACTTCGACGCAAGGCCACAAGGCGTCGCGACCAAGTCCACTTCGTTCAATGATGACGGCTACTTGAGCTGATTGATTTGGTAGAACCCAAGGTAAGGTGCTGCTGTCCCTCGCTTGGTTCGCTTGCTATCAGGGTCATTCCAGTCTCACACGGAACAAACGTTGCAGGTGCTAGGTGCTACCTGGAATATCCGAGGCAAGGTTGATTGAATGGCGCGTCGAAAAGAGAGCAGCTTGTAACGAAAAAGGTCAAAATGATTGTTGAAAACTGCTCCCGAACCGCTTCTCCCATCGTGTCAGAAAAGGCTCGTGGGGCGGTATGACCCTTACCTTTTGAACTATGCGTATGCCCAGTTTTACCACTGGTCTCAAAATTGCTTTTAGCAACCCGGCGAGTAACTGCCTATAGAATCACATAGCCTTCATAATTATAGTCGCTCTTTTTGTTCTTCTTTGATTGAATTGAGTCCGGTTGTTGCTAGGTATACGAGACGAGGCGGCTACTGGGTGTCACGGTGGGTCTGTTGTCTCGGTTCTCTTAGGTACTTAGGTACTTAGTAGGTACTTAGGTTCTAGTACTGGGAATCCAAGTATCTAAGTACCTACCTACCTACCTGAGGTAGGTAGATACCTGGGTCATTCTATTACTATGGGCACCTACGTCAAGCTGCGTCTCCAAATGTCTTTTGTCCCTCAACAATATTCCTTCATCTCAACCACGGACCACGATCGTATATTCCACGAGTCCCGCGGTGCTCCGGAGCACAGGTAGCGGTGCTGGTGGAGAGACTCGCATCATATTCAGCCTGTCACTATGGCTTTGACCGCGCCGGTCGTAACGACTGGTCCGCCTCAGCCGACTGATCGTGGTGTGCCAGTTGGACTTAATGAAGCTGCTCTCGACTCACCGACGTTCCGCGCAACCGCCATCCACTTTACCGACCAGATTGAAGCTGTTGAGAAATGGCTCAGCGGCTACGTGAACTCAACTGCCAAGTTCGCCCACGAGATCCAGGGACTTGAGGATACCATCAACGCATATTTGACCAAGACGATGCCGTCGGCCGCCGACGGCATCATTGAAAATGATTACGCTTTCCTGGCCTTGAAACGAGTCGGCGATGGCCGAAGAGAGTGTTGGCAACAGATAATTGGTAGCGTTAAGAGAATGGATGCTGCTGTTATTGATCCTATTCGGAGCTTTCTCGGCGGCGATATGCGAAATTTCAAGGAGATACGGAGGATATTAGAACAATCGCAAAGGGCTTACGACTCGACTCTTGCGAGATATGTGGGCCAGTCAAAAACAAAGGAGCCCTCGGCCCTTCGCGAAGATGCCTTCTCCGTATATGAGAATCGAAAAGCGTATATCCAGGCCTCGCTAGACTACTGCCAACTAGTCCCGCAGCTCCGGCTCGCTACGGATAAACTATTGGTCAAGGTGTGCAATGAGATATGGAAGGACATGACCCGGTCGAGAGACGCCGTAGTGAATGCTACCAGATGGACTCGGGAGATGGATCGTGTACGGGGATGGGCCAAGGAAATGGAGGCTTCAGAAGGCGTCTTTCGCACGGAGCTGCAGGCTGTGAGAAGGGCACTAGGGGAGACGACACTGGAGGGCTTCAAACCTTCGAGAGAGCTCGAAGAATACAGCGCATCCACGGTGCCGTTTTTGGGCTCGCGAGGGCCGCTCAATTTACGACCCAAGAATGGCACTGCGGTCGTATCAGAGAAACAGGGCTGGCTGTTTTTGAGGGCAATTTCAGGCAAACCCGTTCGATACACTTGGACTCGGAGGTGGTACTACTGCCGCGATGGCGTCTTTGGCTGGTTGGTGCCCGGGGCCCAGGGAGTACTCCAAGGTGATGAAATTGGCGTTTTGCTTTGCAATGCGAAGCCTGCAGTTGCTGAGGAGCGACGCTTCTGTTTTGAAGTCAAAACAAAAAACCAGACCATGATGCTGCAAGCCGAGAACCAGAGGGAGCTCATGGAATGGCTTGAAGTTTTTGAGGCCACCAAGAAGAAGGCTTTTGAAGCAAGCATGGGCAACAATGACAAGTCTGTTGCAGGTGGAACTGACCCAGCCTTTTCGATACATCCTCCAAGTGCCCCAGAGTTTTCAGCCAAAGCCTTCGATAATCCGGCCGCCGCCGCCGTCGATGACGCTGGTGTCGGGTTTGATCGGGGCACTTCGCTTCACATTCCCGGACAGGACGCACATGTTGGAACTCGACACAGTGTTGACGTTAACAATGCAAGCCTGGGTCGGCGCTCCTTTAGTGCACTGGGGAGAGATTTGGCCCGAGAAGACGACGAAAGCAGGCGAGAACATGCTGCAAGAATCATTCAAAGATTGGACCTACATAGAAAATCGACGTTTGGAGCTGGCGTTGAGCCGGTGCCGCTGAGCCCGGGCATGCCGAACAACGGTATTGCGAGTCTCATATCTGCCAGCCATAACCTGCTGCCAGCTCGCCCGGGTATGCAGGTATCTGCTAGCAGCCCCAGGCAACATTCAGGACTTCTGCCATCGCCGGATATCCCTCTGGGATCTCTCGCTCCACCGACTTTGGCCAAACCGCCGGCTACAACAAGTCTTAGTCGAGCGGCTGTGCTTTTGAGCGCGGAGAAACGTTCTGTTTCCAACGGCCGGAAGTTGCCGACGTCGATCGTGGCGAATTACTGGGGCAGTAACGTCTGGGCTACGATTAATACGCCTGAGCAGCCTGTTTTGCCAAGACGCGACGACGACGATCCAATCGGCGTGGTTTTGGCACAGAACTCAGAGACTAGTCTTCCCGGCGCTGGTAGCCAAGGCCGTGCTGACTGTTCACTTCCACGCAACTATCCCACGGAGCTGAGGGCTCAAAATGCCCAGTTTCGCCTGCTCTTCCCGAATGCACCGCTAGGAGAGAACCTGGTGTTGGTCTTTCGCGCGGCGTGGTCGAGTTCCAAGGCACGCGACTCACCAAGTCATATCCTGGCCGGAGACGGTAGGATCTACGTCACACCTGATAACATGTACTTTTACAGCCAACAGATGGGTCTTGTCACGGCGTACAGCATCGGTCTTGACACAATTACGGAAGTGACAAGTGCTGCCGGGAGGGACTGTGACTTTGTTTTCCTGCATCTTGGCCAAGACACAAACGACACGGGCTACACCCGCATTACTATCAAGGTGTTCTTGGATGACATCCACCTTCTCCATACCCGCTTGAACCTACTGGTAGATAACTTGCAAGCCGAGGAACCCATGGACACGCAAGATATCATTTCAGCGCTGATCAACGTTGAGAAGGAAGAATTTGAGCGGCCCAGTCCCGGTGCCGAAAGCTGGGAAGGCGCCTCGCTGAGCTCGCCAATGGGTGATGGTACATCTTCCGGCCCGCCACTACCAAGGAGCCAGCATGAAGAGGGATCTCATCCCCAGCTGCCCAGGTCGTCGCCGATTCGAGCTCCCGGAAAGTTACATCTCCCATCACGACCTGTCGTGTATGAGCCTGAGAACATGACACAGGTAGCTGCCGAACGGCACTTCGAAATAAGTGCCAAGGCGTGCTTCCACGTGCTCTTTGGTGATAAGAGTTTTGTCTTTCCCAAGCTCTACTTTGAACATCGAGCGCAGCAGATTGCGCAGGGACCTTGGGTGCTGGTCGACCAGGGACAGATGCGGCGAGAATTTCGCTTCAAAGTGGACTGTGTTGATATGCTTGGTCGGAAGAAGCCGGAGGAGGTTGTCGACTACCAGATCATTGACGTGTACAGCGATCATGTCACGTACGTTGTGACCCATATCAAAACAGCATGGCATTTGCCTCATTCGGGTAGCTTCAAGCTGGTGACGAAAATCGTCATTACGCATGTGGCAAAATCTAAGTGCAAGCTCGCTGCCTACGTCAGGATTGACTGGTCGAAAGCGCCAGCACTGTCCAAGAACTTGGTCGAGCGGCAGGCTCTGTATGATGCCGTTAATGATGCGGAAGAAATGGCGGAGCTGGCAACTGATCAAGTTCGTAAGCTGGGACCTCGAAGCCGAACGAACAGAGCCATCCAGGTGTACGGCCATGTTGGCCAACAGACGCAGGTTGTCGTGTTTTCACCAGCGGCTGCGGAGTCGAGCAAGAAGCAAGCGATCAAGCCGCGAACGCTGACGGCGATGCTTTTCGAAACGTTTAGGTCCTTCGGGGAGAGCGCAGTCTCCTCACTGATCATGTGGGCCTTTGCCGGGTTGAAGAAACTCTTTGGCGTCATCACAGGGCACCGGGTCATGGTATTCCTTTTGGGTCTGAGTGCCCTGTTCAACTTGCTGCTGACGTCGGCGGAGTCTTCAACCTGGTGGAAAGAGCGCAGCGCGGCAAGATTCATGCGGCGGATCGGGGTAGGTCCCAATCCAATGATGAGCAAAGCAATTTACTTTGCAGACTTGGACGAAGCAGCTGGCGCAAACGGGCACGCACTGCAGTTTCCCAAGAACAGCACATGCTTCAGTACGTACAAGAAGATCTTGGACACAAGTGAGGTTGACAATCCGTGGGAACAAGCCGGAGCCACGCTCTCATCGCCGCTGAGTCGAGCCACTGCGCGGAGACTGCGAAGAACGAGGCAGCGTCTGGGATCATACCGTCACGACCTGATGGTGGCGATGCGCGTAGTCAACAGCATAGAGAGGGAGATGCTGCAGTCTGAATGGGAAAACTGGCTAATCGATGAGAAAGGGCTATGCGACGACCTCGACCTGGTGCTGGTGGGCGAGGGCGAGGACGAATCAGCCAAGGGCGGCTCATCGAGTCAAAAGAGGATGGGATCATTGACGGGAAGCCGGAAGAAGGCACTGCAGAAATGGAGAGATGATTACTGTGGCAGCTGTCGACGGGAATATGAATCTGTCATGAAGGAGAGAATGGTAACGGGGGTGTAACTTGATATGAGTGACGGACGGGACGGGAGGCGCTTTGTCTGTCGTACATGGATCGAATGGGATTGGCCTTGTTTTTTCTAGTATTCCTATGTCAATCTATACCTTTTCCTTTTCCTCCCAACGGGGAGTGGAGTAGCAATGGCTTGCATCATGATTGTTACTAGGTGGACGTTGATTACTATGCCATGCATCGGTGGCGTGTACTAGGCATTGGCTTCTCGATGAGAATAGATGCTCAAGTTGGCTCGGCGCATCATGATCACGAGTTTATGAGTGTGTCTGCCACGGGAAGAGCTCGGGATGTTGTGGCGCAGTTGATCCCCAGACAAGACGGCAAGTAGTCATGCCGTCATGACAGTTGGCGGGCAAGTGAGTGGAAAGGAAAGTTTTAAAGTGGTGACGGCGACACGATGGTATCGTGTAACTTACGTGTGTAAATTCTACACTGTACGGCAAAGTGCGGGGTGCGGCGTACGGAGTGGTGCGCTGACTAACAGCATGGACTTGGCGGGCCCCACGGAGCACGGCAGCACGTGACGTGACGTCAAAGAAGCCAGCCGAAACTCAGGTGCCGCGCCCTTTGACCTTGGTCGAGCCCGCGCCCGGTTCCGAGCTTGCTCAGCCATCAACCGGAACGCCGGGCCGCACCACGACACCTTTGGCAGCAGCCTGGACCGGTGATCGGTGATCAAATCATCCGCCACCCGCTCTCCGAGCCATGTAATCTGGGCTGGCGCCCGCACCTCGTGCCCTCCACGCCCCGACGACTTTTCACCTCTTCATATCGACTTCTCCTGGACACCACCACCGACCCACGACCTAGCCGCCGAGAGAGCCCGCTCAGGGCATGTCGCTGTCGTGACCATCGTTTCCGTGGCGTCATGACGAGTCATCATGAGCCGTTGAAGGCCCTAGCGCCCATCGATTGGAACGACGTACCATGTCGAGACCGTCAGTCTTTCCTAGAAAATGCATTCAAGCAGGCCCAAATCGTCATCGACTCAGTCCCTCGGACCGTGACGCCCGCCGCAAAACCAACTCCGACCGGACGAGCCCGAGCAAAGACCGATTCGGCCGTTGTGTACACGGATATCCAACGCTCACTGTCGTCACACCAGTCGCCCGCTGCTGCAGCTCTATCTGCACAGCTGCGAAAGGAATGGAAGGAGATCAAGACAAACCCAAAAGACAACCCCTTGGCCATCAGTGTGTACCGGCTCGCCGGAAAAGATGGCAAGGGCGCGTGGTTTGCTAGGCGCAGTGTCCACGAGGGCCTGACATTTGAGCAGTGGAAATCAGGACTCGAGAGAGAGTTCGCCGAGACCATCAAGGCGTCTGGATCACCGGGAAGCGGCAGCATCCGCGGAATTGGCGCTGATAGAAATGTTGAGCATCACGACGTCGTGGATGTCGGCCATGTTGACGGTACTTGATCATCCCCCCCCGGGGACATTTGCATTCAACTTTGCTTACTACTGCTCCCCACCACAGTGTTTCAACTTTCTGCCCAATTTCCGGGGCCAACCGCACCGCGCGACTTCATCACGCTACTCCTCACATCCGACTTTTCCCATGTGAAGCCTGACCAACAGCAACAACCAGCGTTGCGGCAATACATGGTCGTGTCGAGGCCGTGTCTTCACCCAGACTGTCCTCCTCGCCAGGGCATAATCCGAGGACAGTACGAATCAGTGGAAATCATACGAGAAGTCCTCATCAATGGTGATGCTGCTACGTACAAGAGATCGCTTTCTTCGGGTCATTTGTTGGCCGACGACAGTCGCAAATCCACATCAGCTAGGCGGTCTAGCGATGACTTCCAGACAACTCGAGCTATCGAGTGGCTAATGGTGACGAGGAGCGATCCTGGTGGTAGCGTGCCGAGGTTTCTCATCGAGAGAGGGACTCCACCGGGCATCATTGGCGACGCAGCAAAGTTTCTGAGATGGATCTCATCCACAACCCTCAAAGATGGCACCTTTCGCCCTGATCAAGAGACCAGTCAGGACAATCAGAATGACAGGAACACGGGCAGTGGCAGTGTCATCGACGGAAACACGCCGGCCGTTGTAGCCAGCCATGATGCCGCAACAACCTCGCAAGATGTGTCGCCGAAGAGCAATCTAGATGGCCAGGATGACGAACAAGGATATGGCGAATGGATCCCGAGCAGCACCGGCTTGTATGGGATAATCGGCGGTGCATTCGGTGTCGCGAGTTCAATTGCTTCTGGGCTGCGGTCGCAATTCAGCAACCCCCTGAGCTTCAACAGCAGCCAGGACAGCTTGGCAGATGGCCAACTCATGCCTCGAGAGGACGGAGACGACGACGCATCGCAAAGCGACGCGACTTCCACTCGCAGCTTTACATCGGCACTAGATAAAGCCCTGACGCCCAGAGGCCCGGACAGCTTGACCGACAGCATCTCGGAAGAGTCGAGGCTGCAACGGCTCCAACCAGCGGAGAAGGATCTCCAGAAGCTTGTGGACCGCCACCAAAAGATAGAAAGGAATCTCAATCAGTTCCGGGAGCGGATGGAAACAAAGCGCCTCGGCGAAAAGGAAAAGGACGCCGCGTCGCAAGCTAAACTCCGCGAGAGACACGACAAGGAAATTGCCAAGCAAGAGGCCAAGTACAAACGCGAGATGCGGAAGCTCGAGGAGAAGCGTGAGCACGAGCAACGAAAGGCCGAGGCGCGGAGGAAAAAGGCCGCCGAGAGGCAAGAAAAGTCGAGCCTGACGCTGGAGTTGGAGAAGGTGAGAGCGGAGAGGGACGTTTCCACGAAGCAGATTGAGCTGCTGCGCGGCCAAGTCGGCGAGCTCCAGGCGCAGAACACCATGCTCGTCGCGAAACTGGGACGTATGGGCGCGTTGAACAGGGAGGACTCGTCATCTTCAAAGACAAATTCTATCAAGTCGATGAAATCTTGATTAGGCCCGCGCCTCCTTGCACGATACGAGGCGTGTGGGCGTGCAAGTTTATGGAGCCGAGTCGGTTGGTTCAGAAGTCGACGATGGGACAGACAGACACTTGTGTACGACGGACAATTCACGTCGTCGCAGCACACGCTGACCGGCATGGCGCAACGGACTGGCAAGCACTTGAGTCCTTTCGGCACGTAGGCTCTTCTTTCTGGGTCTAGTCTTTTGTCACGTAACCAATTCTATGCATGCGAGTACGCCTAAATGCCCTAGATGTGCATGTCTGTCCACGCTTCTGTCAGTAACTTGGATACCCGCGTGCTGCTCGATCGCAGGGCCCCCTTTGCCGACGCCACGGCATGTTCCAGTTCTGCGCGCTCGACTTTCCTGCCCAGCGCCACAGAGCACCGGATCAAACGATGGCAAATGGCAAACACGGCCGGATTCGAGGCCCAGCCCAAGGGCCCGTCCTCCAGGTCGGCAAGTTTGCCCACGTGCGCAACGCCTTCTTCGACCCAGCGCACCAGCTTGCCCAAGTGCTCGTCCTTTTCATCCCATTCGAGTGTCTCGAAGACCTCGGCCCACCGCTGCGTCTCGCGCACCTCGTCGATGAACAGATTGTGCTCCTCCACTACGAAGAGCGAGTCATCGAATTCAAGAGCCCGCGCCAGCTCGACCGCTGCTGGCTCCCAACTCTCCAGCTTCGTAGCCTGCACGCCAAAGTATCCGACTAGACGGTCTGCCACGATTGCTCGGAACTCGGGAGCGGCGCCGAACTGCTTGGTGAGGCGTTGCAGAAGGCGGTTCGCTGCTTCGATAGGGACCAGGGCGGCGCCGATGACGGAGTTTGCGGCCAAGGAGGCCATGTCGCGGACTTCGTCGTCGTCGTCGTTCAGGAGGTCGTAGAGGGCGAGAAGAGCGGGGAGAAATTCCGGACCTCTCGGCCGTGAGGCGGCGAAGAAGGAGGCGAGGGATGAGGCGGCTGCGAAGCGAGTGTCGAATGTCTACATTGTATAAGATTAGCACATCGTCACCAACCATGGCGGATGGTCCTGGAGGGGGCCGTTGATTGTAACCTTGTTGTCTAGAGCGGCGTCGGCCATGATGCGGCCCCAGGAATGGATGCTAATGGGTGTAGATTTCTCAGGGTGGATGAGAGCTGCGGTTATTGAGCCGCTCGCTCTTATGGCCGCGTTTGACAGAGCCGGGCTCATCGGACGAGCGGGTAGGCTCAGCCATAAATTGACCAAGGCGGCTTTGGGGATCTTGTTGGAGCCCTTGTTCTTGAGGAGCTTGTCGATGATGTCGGCTAGACTTTCGAGGGCGAGTACTTGGGCTTCTGAGTGGTTGGTTTCTAGACACACGTTGACGTATAGAAGCGATAACGAGGCCAGAGTATCCTGTGAACATGACGACGGATCCCATACTTTGGGGATGGTTTCGAGAGCGGCGACCAGCCCGCCGAGGCCGATTTCTCGACTTTGAAGAAGGGACTGGAGTTGTGACATGGGATCGTCGAGTGTGGATAGGGCGCACACATCGTAAATGGCCTTTTGGATTTTGAGCAAAACAGATCCTCTCATTCTGGGCATGGTGATACTGAATGAGGAGAGTGGGTGCCGGCTTGTCGCTTCCAAGAACCAAATCATGTTCACGACTTCAAGATATGTGGCGGTGATGTCGGGACAGTCCGGGAAGAGTGTGTCTACCTTGGTCCGGATAAGAAAGGAGCGAAGCTCGGGAAGATCAGCTGAGCAGTAGAGTCAGTTTGTTATTACTCGAATTCATAGTGTATGAAGATACATACCAAGCAGTCGTTCATGAGCAACTTCGTTTAGCCTCTCGGTGACAAACTTCAAAGTCAGGAATATTCCGTGAACATGGTTGGGCTTATTCCTCGATTCGCTGGCCATTGCGGCATCGAATATGCCTCTGATTACCGCCAGCCACTTTTCATGCAGAAGACAAGAGCAAAGCGTACGCGCTGCCATGTCGCGAACATGCCACACAGGGCTGGACAAATATGCTGCCACATCAACTTGAATTTCGTCCCGGAGCAGATCAGGAGGCCCGGCTCTACGGATAATGTCGAGGGCAGGAAATACAGACTCTGCAGCTACGGTGCCAGAAGCAGACGGCTCAGACAGGATCCTGCGCCCAGATTGAAGGAGGTTTTTGAGCACGCCAGGCAGGTTGGGGTATCTGTGGTAATGAATCCGGTTTGCCTTGCCGTCCCACCCAGCTTCAATCACAGCCTTGCTTTCATGGGTTCCGAACAGGTTGTCAATAAGGCTTCGCAGAAATATGAGGCCACAGTTCCGGATGGCCCATACCCCGGATCGTAGTCCGCTGGCCGCAAGTTCCAGACACTGGGGCAAGTAGGACTCGGACTTGTTTCCCTGCGCCGTAATGAGGGAGTTTTTGAAAATGTCTTTGAGGCAGTTGTATGCGTGAACCTGAGGGAGCTTGGATCCATCGGCTTGCGAGACCTTGGCTTCCTTGGCTGCAATGGCCATGAGCGTGTCCATGACTTGCGCGAAACTAGGGCGAGGGGCGTTAGCCGCCAGGATTCCAGTGATGATTGATGGAATCCCTGCGGATCGGCGCGTCGTCGATGCTTGTGAGTAGATTGCGTCTAGGGTTCCCTAAGTAAATCAGCAAAAAAAATGTCATGCTACGTTGTGTGTGGTAGCTTCGTGTTTTCTTAGCTAACCTCGTACCAACTATCCAACAGAGGTTTCTCATCCTCTTCCAATTGCAGATATTTCGTCTGCTGGCAACAAGTGGCAAAAGTAGCCGAAACCGTGGTGAATGCGCCTCTATGTCGTAAACTTGCTAGTTGCCTAAAAGTCAGGTTCCCGATTTGCTCGAAAACCTCCTTTGAAGGGACTATCAGGCCATCTCGGGACCTATTTCGTATTGAGAGGATAATGGTGCGCATCAGATTACTGGAATCGACATTAGCAACAGTTCCTACGGCAGCAGTGTATATCGTATATATCGTACCTTGACTCGTGAACAGCACGGAAACTATAACTCAAGAGATCCTTGGTATCCAGTCCATCTACCTCCTCGAGTTCCTGGGGTAAATGTCCTTCAGGAGAGTCATCGCACAGAACATCTTGAACTGCTCCCCATGCCCGCTCACAGCACGATACAATGTCTAGCTGGATGTTGTTCGTCTCGCGCAATTCATATTCGGAGAGTTTGGTGTCAGAAACAACCTGCCAGGTGTGGCATAGTGATGCAAAGTCTCCGTGAAGAGGTGCATCGACGACGGCTTGTCCGAGATCCTCCTCCGCCATGGAAACCTTGCGCTTCAACTCACTGGCCATAGCTGCTAGTAGCCTTATTCTTTCGTCATCAGAGCCAAGAAATCTGTAAAGCAGTTGCGATGATTTCGAGGCGCCATCAGAATGATCGGCTCTGGCTGTCCGACGAGCAAGTTCACTAGCCCGTTGCGACAATTCGGCGACTTCCTGGACGGGTACTTTTGTGGTTTCTAATCCCGTGAGAGTAAGTCGGCGATATCGACCGTCGGCGTAGCATCTCGCCAGAGCGGTCGCCGACAAATCTCTGACGTCTTCGAAGGGATTCATGACCAAATCGAACAACGCTCGCGCCCACTTGGCATCCAGACAATTGAAGAAGAGTTCCTGGTCGTCAGCCGTCTCCCAATTTTTACTCGCATGCCCTTCCAAGCGTATTATGTACATGAATGCCTTTAGCGCTGCAATGTGTCTCTGGTACGAGGCTGTTGGGCTTAGTTCCTGGCAGAGAAACCCAAGGTACCAATGAAGAAACTCGACGTGGTAGCCAAGACAGTTGGTTAATTGAACCTCGGGTAAGGATATCAGGTTTGATTGGTATAGCATAGGCTGCGACGCGGCGTCCTTGCCAAATGGAAGAGGAGCGTCCGCTTTCTGCGCCTTGGCTCGCGCTCGTGGTATACTACGCTTCAGCACGTGAATAGCACCACGAACTCTCCTGAACATGTCGCGAGTCTTGGACGCGACATCAACTCTGAACTTGGCATCTGGATCGGCAAAGAAGGCCCCCAGGTACCTTCTCAGGAGATCAAAAGCCACGGGGGAGTAAGGTCGTGTAGTGGAAGGTGATGTAACAAGTAAGGATAATGCCAGACACCGAACTTCATGAGAGGGATGCGCCAACACGCTCTCCAAAACCGTTTCGTGAAGCGTTATAGACGATTTGTGCTCTGCATGGTCGTTGGAGCCGCCGAGGGCTAATCAAACATTTTATCAGCACACTTCTGTCGAGGCCGAATCAGCCATCCGCGAGACTCACCGGGTTCCTCAACGAGGCCAACTTTCTTCCCAGTCTCCAGTGCCGCCAATTGAAGCAGCGCAGGAACATCCAGGCTCATCCCACTCGCTCCAGAGACTGCCTGGTCCTCATTCATACGTCCAAGGAACGCCAGGGCTTCTGTCCTGTCAGCTTTGAACAAAGGTAAAAAGATATAATTCTTGATAGAATCCAGAAGCGTCGGTTCCTCAGCCAAAAAATCAAGCAGCCATTGATGCCATGTTTCGATGCTAAGAGTTGCCCCTGCATCACTCCTTTGTCTCCAGAGACGGTATAGAGAGACAATCAACTTGCCCGCGGTGGGACGAACGAACTGCAGCCGCATCCAGTGAAATAGTTCCGCAGTCAAGGTTCGCCATACTTTCACTTCATTTTGTGTTTGTAGATCTGTCCGATATGCCACATAGGCCGGGCGAATGTCGCACAGGTTAAATACTCCTTTGGACAGGAAATGATCCAGCGTCTTAATCGCAGACTTTGCAACAGGTTTAGTGGAGCGACCAATGACTATCGAAACGAGATTATCCAAAATATGTCTCTTGGTCTCCAATGCGGCATCTCGATCTGGGCTCTTGAGAATGCACCGAGCAACGAGGTCGAGCACCAGTTTCATGGACCTATGGGTGTCCGACTCATTCCACTCAATGTAAAAGTTGAACAGCTTCAGCGTCACGTCTTGTGAGAAGGCCCATATCCGTAGACTATCAGACTTGGACCCGGAAGACTGCTCGACAAGTCCACAAAGTCTCAGACAGGCCTGCCCGGACACTGATTTAGGCTGAGCCGCATCCTGGAGAAGTTGCTCAAAGAGGAGGATTGCATATCTACGACGTATAATCAGTCCCAGATCCGGACTCGGCTTAGTCGAATGATTCCAAAGTACTCACCTTCTTCCCAGTTCCGCATCTTGTTGTTCAAGCCATTTAATTAACTCAACCGGGCTGGCTAATAAATCAGTAACCTCTGCAGGAAGCTCAGGGTTCACCATATCAAATTTCAGCCGGCTAAATCAAAAAATCGACCGCAATTACATGCGAAGCCAAGCCTGCTCTCAGTATGTCGGCACCAGAACAAGGCCATTAAAAGCGTCATTAGCAAAACCCTGCAACCGTAGTCACCGTCGTTTACAATAACCACTGTTCAAGGTCGTGCATGCCTCAAGCAAAAAGTCCTGTCACGTGGCCCTTCACGTGAGAAAAATTTGCCCTGCCGCACACATGCCACTGCCAATTTGCAGTGGAGTGGGCGGGGTCCCACATCCAAAATCACCAAAAAAATCCCAAAACCTACTTTACTCGAGGTTCCTCGCAAACTCCTTCCACAAGACCTGTCCTGATTTACCATTAGATACCATCGAATCTATTGGGAGACTGCCAAAATGTCCAAGATCACAGTCGGTACGTTGCGGAAACCACTCTGCTCTCCGTGCGCACAATCGACGCATTATCTCCTCGCCGCCATCACCACCGGCCGTGGTCGTCGCTAACCGGTATGCTCTGCTCTCAAGCCAACGTCCGGACGCAGGTCGCCGAGCTCCTGGAGTACTCCAACGAGACCAAGAAGCGCAACTTCCTCGAGACCGTCGAGCTCCAGATCGGCCTGAAGAACTATGACCCCCAGCGCGACAAGCGTTTCTCCGGCACCATCAAGCTGCCCAGCATTCCTCGCCCCAACATGGCCATCTGCATCTTGGGTGACCAGCACGATATCGACCGCGCCAAGCACGGCGGCGTCGACGCCATGTCCGCCGACGACTTGAAGAAGCTGAACAAGAACAAAAAGCTCATCAAGAAGCTCGCCCGCAAGTACGATGCGTTCGTCGCTTCCGACGCTCTCATCAAGCAGATTCCTCGTCTCCTCGGCCCCGGTCTTTCCAAGGGTAAGTGAGCAATACGACAAACCTCTGTCCTCGTACCCAAGTCCTCACCGCTTCTTTCGACGATGGCGGAACTGAATCTCACTGTGGTGGGGTGCTGATATTTGTCGTAACAGCCGGCAAGTTCCCTACGCCCGTCTCGCACTCGGATGACCTCACTGGCAAGATCAACGAGGTCAAGTCCACCATCAAGTTCCAGCTCAAGAAGGTTCTCTGCATGGGTGTCGCCGTTGGAAACGTCGGTATGGAGCCGGAGCAGCTCATTAGCAACATCATGCTTGCCATCAACTACCTTGTCTCTCTTTTGAAGAAGGGCTGGCAGAACGTTGGTAGCTTGACCATCAAGGCCTCCATGTCGCCCCCTAAGCGCCTCTATTAACTGTCTTGAAACAAAAACGACGGTTGGGATCCTTGCTTTTGGGCGTTCCTCGATACGAGTAAACTGGACAATATTTGCGTAGACTAGGATCTCAATACAGGAGTAAAGTTGCTGCGTGTTTGATTCCTCGTGCGTAGCTGCAGCCACAGGAACAGTGGTCAGAGAGACCATGCTGAAGCACAGAGGACTTTAAAAACGCCGTCATGTTCACAACAAGGCACACTACAAGGTATGGGACGAATGGATGGGTTTTGTTGTTCCGATGTAGATTCAATGCGCTAGCTCGAATTACTAGCTATTTTGGACAGCTTTTGGTTACCCTCCACGCAACCAAGCCCCGTCGACCAATCACTCGCGATAAAGTATTCCAAATACCGTCATCCCCAAAATCGAGGTCATCCAAGTTCAAATGCTTTCTGTAGCGCCAGACTTCTCGGAATCGTAAGCCCTGTAGTCCCTTGTTTGGTAAATACGGATCCAGCCAGGTCGCTGAAGCTGGCGCGATAAGATATGTCCCATTCTTCTCTTTCAAGTACTCATGATTACGTCGATCAGAAGGCGTGTCGCAAGTGGCGAGGTCAGCAAGTTGCGTCAGCAATGCATCGCCTTTCAGACCCATGACGTCCCTTGTTTGTAGAACCTCGTTTTTGCCGTTGAGCAGCCATATTGGGGGGGTGTAGGTCTTCCACCAAATGGCCTCCGTGGCGTCTGGCTGCTTGCTCATGAAGACTTGGCCGGGAACGACACCACCCTGGTGGTAAATGCCCATTAGCACTCCCAAAAATAGGTTGAAAATGATCCATGCGCCTGCCCAAATTCGCAGCATGGTCTTGTTTCTGGGTAGCTCGACCGATGACAGAATTAGGGGCACGGTTGGCAACAGAAAACGAGCTTCTTGGTGCGGGAAGACGGACAAAACGAAAAGTCCAGAAATGGCGGAGTAAAGCCTCAATGACAAATGAGGTTTAACAAAGAGCAAAACAGCTGCAGGTCCAAGGAGCTGCGGAAGATTTGCCGCTACATGTTGGTACCACGGATGTGTACCATGCTGGGCAAGATTTGCTGTGTCCGAGTTGTAGAGGAAGAAATTGAGCGGAGTGATTGTAGGTCTGGAGATTAAATCGGCCCAAGTAATAGGCTCGGGTGAGTAGAAAGCGGTGTCCAGCGCGATAGCTATTACAGTGGTTATTGAAGCAGCCGAAGCCAGGGCCGCAAAAGACAAAGGTCTATTTGATAGTTAGCACAATGACACTCACGAGGAAGCTGGATGAGTGCAGGAATTGGCTACGTACTTATTCAAAAAATGGGGTATCAAACGAAGGCCAGGAATCAACAAGAACGCTGGGAATGTGATTCGGTTAAACACTCCGAAAACGGCAACGATCCCGAGCACTGTTGAAGCCAGAAGCGACGATTGTTGCTGGGCCGTGGAGTTAGCGAAATGACGCAAAATGAACTCGGCCAAGGCAAAGTTGCCGGGAAGGAGGTTGCCATACGCGGGTATCCACGATACGCTGAATCAAAACCAGACTCCAAGCTACAACAAGAGTCTCGACTGAATTAGAAAAGGTGTGTGTTTGATATGTCCAGGTGACATATGACGATGCCACCAAAAGCACAGCAACACGTCGATGTCGTGGCGAGGGTATCAGCTCGTGAAGGGCCCAATCCTCCAAGACGAAGCTTATCAAGAACATGAGAACTCGCAAAGTCCAAAACAATGCGATGGGCGGAATCTCGCCATCATGTCCGTTGCCGATCCACAGCCATCGAAGGAGCAACATCGGCAGCCCATAGACGGGCCACAGGGGGAAGACGCTCCGGATCGGGTGCTCGCTGGTAAACTCCCAGGTTCTTCGGACAGGATAACTAAAGATTTGACCTGTAGACGTGACAAGATGTTCAGGTTAGCAAGCAGGGTCTCTCTCACAGGACCACACCGCAGTAGCATGGCGAGCGCGTGACGTGGCCCGACGACTCTGTCGATGCACTCACGAGCGCAGCAACGGCCACAGTCCCACCTCGGAGCTTTGGGTAGGAATACCACACAAGCAGCCGGCCGGCGCATGCGCTGCATCACCACTCAGGATAACACGTACCGGCTATAACCTCGGGGCCTTGGAAGTTCTCGTCGGGGTGTAGGTAGCTGGGTGACAGGGCGAACCACAGCCGGATCAGAACGAGAAGCAAGTAAGTACGCCGCCACATAGTTCAGCAACGGTGCCTCGAGGTGGTCGATGACACAGCAGGCATGAGGTCGAAGGGAGGTGGACGGAGAGCAGGCAAAGACATGAGAGAGAAGGTTGGCGAGTCGATGTGGACGCTTCCAGAGCGCCGGCGCGTACCAAAGCAAAACGTCTTTGTTGAGGCGGCCAAGGGATATCAAGGAGGATCGAGGTATTTTGCGGTGGTGAAGAGATGACAAAGTAGATGAAAACACAGATCGGGTAACACGAAGCTGAAGGGCTATTCGCGCAGCGCCATCAGCCTAGAGGCAGAAGATGGGAAGAAAGGGACAAGGGACAAAGACAATATCAACAGGGCAGAGATGAGAAGACCAAGACGGATTAATTAATTTCATCCAGGCGGAATATAGAGCAGCACGACAAGACACGCATATTGGAGAGCTGAACTAATAATAATACCAAATACGTACTAAAGGTGTCCACTCGATCGACGTTCAGAGGGCAAGGGGGAGCTTGCTTGGGAGCTTCAACGGAAAGGGCCACCTACCACCACCACTTCACACCTCTGACCAGTGTCACCACCCACCACCCACCGCCACCCGCCACCCACCACCCGCCACCTGCCACCTGACACCGACAAGGGCCTGCTTGGTTGTCATAAGGGGGCAGTCATTGTTCGCTTGATCGCTTGATCGCTTGATCGCATCACGCATTCGTGCTTTGCCATCCATTTCGCCGTGGATATCGTCTAGTGCGCCCCTCTCCTCTCCTCCCTTCTCCTTTTTTTTCATTTCTCACTTGCAAGCGCCTTGTGTTTGCCGTCTCCGGCTCCGTCGACCCCGTCTCCAACTCCTGCGCAGCCTGACATCTTCCATGTGGATGGAGGAACTAGCTTAGAGCGTACGAACGCCATATAGGGCCAGGACTCCGTGTCTACAAGTCGAATGGACTCGAAGTGTCTTACATCAACACATAGGGATAGGGGCTCTCCGCCACCAACAGCCGATGCAGAGTTTGCTTGCATCAACAATGAGCCAAACATGTGCTGGGGTCTTTGGCACCAGGAGTCTGACGTCTAATCCTCAAACCCCCCAATTACCAATCACCAGCTTCTTATGTGTGGTGTGCATGGTGTTGTCAAAACAGTCAACGGGTCAGCTTGACACTGAGCACGGAGCAGTACCATGTAGCCTATAATACGATGCGACGAGGCTGGCTCATAGCTCAGTGACGAGTGCGTCGACACTTCAGCAACCCGAGAATATATACAATGTTGATGCCGTCCACTACCCGGTTACTAATGAAAGGGCAGAACCGCCGCTAAGCTGCAGGCGGCATAAAGTCCTGCGGCCTCGGGCCGGACACTTAGTACTTCGTATGTCGCAGAGTCGGAGTAAGTTAGCTCGTTCGTGGTAGTTGGCTATGGAGACTTCGGAGGCGTCTGGTCTGGAGTCTGGACGTCCCGGGGAAAGCATCCGCCACGACAGCACGCCAGGCACGCTCCGCCCGTCCATGGGCCATGAACAACCGTACATACCGAGTGCAAACGGAGCTGCTCTTTGTCACAGGCGGTTGGGGTTTCTGGGCCCTGCGTCGGTCCGTTGTTCTGCTTTGTTCGGTATCCGGGTATTGTTACTACCCACAGAACCCACTTCCCGAAGCTTCATGGCCACAGATGACAAGGCCCCATATCAAGAACTGTGACGGGGCCACCATGGACAGCATTAGCACACAATGAACTACTCCTGCGTCTCACCACATAAATACGGGGGTCGCCAGACGGGCTCGCTTGGTGCGGTGCAACATCCCTCGGCCGAGATTGATGTCCCTATCCGCATAACTTATGATTTGGGAGTGGGCGCATCAGGCCAGGTCAAGAGCGGCCATATCCATAAGAAATCATACTCACTACTCCGTACGTACTCCGTAGTCCTTGTAGCACAAAGGGTCTGCCGTTGCAAGGAATGCGCGGCGACCTTGCTTGGTACTAGGGATCAATGCGGACGGCGGGACACACCAACATTCCAGGCTAGAGCGTTGCTTGCTGTACGGCCACTTGAGACACCAGTAACTTAAATTAGAGCTGTCTGATAACTATTTTGTAGGGCGCACTAGTGGTTGAGTTTAGGAAATCAATAATCCTGGGGAAGTGCTGCGAACGGTGCCAAGCACGCAAGTAGCTTGCATGCATGGACAGCATGGATTGTTTCTGGGCTCTGCAGTAGCACGGCTAGAGGGCTCAAAAAGGGGACAACGTACTTGTCTAAGTGAGTTCTCTACTTCAGCCTGGCTGTGGCCGCGTGCTCTGAAATAATGGCAGCGAACATTAGGATTCAAGCCCGGCGGATGTTGGTTCGCGGCTCGAGCAAGAAGGCAGCACGTGGCCACTCCAGGCATCGACATTCAATCGTTCATGTCTGATTGATGGTGACAAAAGGCAGCACCCAACAGAGCAACAGGTCAGGACTCGGGAGAGATTGCAGCAAGGCCAAGGACGTGGCCTGTTCGGATGTTAAACCACGATGGCCCAGCATCCCGAGATGCTCGACGCAACAACACGCGCCGAGATGAGCAAACACACGCAGCGAGGCGCGCTGCTCCATTGGCTGCTGCCATGAAAAGTAACATGATTTGCACCTGGGTAATCCGTACACTCAGGCGAACACTTCAGGCGAACCGACCAAGCAGATAACTTATTTATTTGCACTTTGAAGCCACCCCTGGTCTTAACCGCGGGCACAGTCTCGAGTGGCCTCGAGTCTGAAGTCTAGTGCTGTGCCAGGTGGGGCCAAGTCGGTGAATTCACTCTCAATGCCGATGCGTTAAGTAAGTACCTACTTGAGTAGTTTTGCTGCCTGTTCAGCAACAAGTCATCAGTACCTACTTAGAGCGCCGCCTGCATCTACATTAAGTAAGTAGGTACTGATTGCGTACAGGCCGTAGCGCCAGTTGAGTTTGTTTCCTTCGGAGGTCTGAAACTCACGCTACTCTCTCCCCATTCACAGGACCCGTTTCCTAATAAAGGTCACGCCTCGCACTCCGTGCAAAGACATTTATTGAGTGGCTACCCAGAGAAAATCACTGGTCGACCTTTTCTTCTTCTTCCTCTTGGCACTTGTCTTTTCCACATTTTTTTGAAGGTTGGAATTTAACAGCACGGCACAACGCATGCATCATTCATCACACATTCAGAGATCTGCGCGCCGCCTGCCGCCTGCCTGCCTGCCCTGCCCTGCCCTGCCCTGCCCTGCCTGGCCTGTCCACGGTCCGGTTGTCTCCTGCCAAACGCCAGAAACCCCGCCCGCAGTGGCCCTGTCTCAGCCTGTGGCCTGAGACAACTCTCTGGACTCAACTTGAACAACTTCATCTGCATACGAGCAGTCCTCAGGTATTTAACCTGCACTGCACCTCTCCGCGCAGTCGGTTACTACTTCAACCTCTCACTACGCCAAAATCCATCTTCGATATTCCTCACTCCCCAACAGTGTCCATTCTCTCCCGTCCATCGCAATGGCTGCCGAAGACGCGTCGGGCGCCAAGGTCTACTTGATCTCCAACGATGCCGCTACCCTACAAGTCGGTAGGTGTCTTCCTTGCTCGCCCTTGGTTTCTGCAGACCCAGGCCTTCGTACTCACATCTTGGCTAGACCGCAACGTTGCTCAGCGATCGATGCTCATCAAGCACATGCTGGAGGATATTGGCCACGAATCAATCAACGAGGACAACCCTATTCCAATTCCCAATGTAGGTTGCGCCACCCTGCCAGCCTCGCAACAGCACCGTCGCTAACCCTTCCCCAGGTAAACGAAGCTGTCCTTCGCAAGGTTATTGAGTGGTGCGAGCATCACCGCAACGACCCTCCTCAAGCCCAAGACGATGATTCTGATGGCCGACGACGTACCACCGACATCGAGGAGTGGGACCAGAAGTTCATGCAGGTTGACCAGGAGATGCTCTTTGAGATCATTCTGGTAAGCTCTGCTCAGAAAACTCGCTCTTGCCACCCACCATTCACCCCACGTTTCTGCAAAACTAACTCATCGGCAGGCTGCCAACTACCTTGACATCAAGCCACTGCTTGATGTCGGCTGTAAGACTGTAGCCAACATGATCAAGGGCAAGTCACCAGAAGAGATCCGCAAGACTTTCAACATTACCAATGACTTCACCCCCGAGGAAGAGGAGCAGATTCGAAGAGAGAACGAGTGGGCCGAGGACCGATAAGGGACCACGTAATCAAACGCCTCGGGTAAAGCGTGAGCTGGGAAGATTCCAGACTCGACAAGTGAGCTGGTCCCAACTCACCGATTTTGTGTATTCGATTTCCTATTTTTCTCTTTCGCAAGAGGCCACGTCTTCTGCCTTGCAACTTTGGCGTTCCTGGGGCTGATTTGGTAGGTACCATTGGCGGTGGATTCTCCCTTGCTGCTGGTGTTTACCCTCGAGAATCCTAGCTATCGAGTTTCTGGATGAATGACAATCACTAAAGCTATTATCTAATGTCTTCTTGTGCCAGCTTCCAAGCATTACATGCGTGAGCAAACGTGGTTGTTCGAGTGACGAAATAATTAGATCGTCATGCTTCATTCTTTTACGTCATTTCATAACCTCACACAATGATCGATCGCTAGGGTTAGGCGAGTCATGGACGGTCATAGGAACACTGAGATAGTAGTAGGTGCAGGCTGTGAGCAGCCGCGGCAAGCAGAAGCACATCAGGACTATCTTGAGCTGATAGTGGCCCAACTTCCTTGATGGTGGGAGATTATTGATGCACAAGATCCATCAAAGGAAAGGAGTATTGCCCTTTTTATTTTAGAGACATCAAAATCTGTGTATTCCTTTCCCTGAACCAGACCGGTTCATGCTGTAGTGGCAACAAGTTCGCGAAAACCCTGGCAAATAAAATACTGCCTTACAGTCCGGTACGCTTCAACAAATCTCCCTTTTCTTTCCTGGTCTTTTATCTTTACGCTCCGAGCGACAGTGAATAATGACTTCTGAAGTTCATCCGCACATCATTTGATCCGCCTCATCGTGAAGCATGGTAGAATTGGGTGCAGTTGTCGGCAACGTTTGGTGGGTAGAGGAGTCGAGACATGTTAAGAGGCGAAACCAGTTTAGATGCCGAGACGAGTCTTTCTCCAGTGCCGTCTCTTAGCGTTGTAGCTGTGAGGGGGGGAAAAAAATTGTTAGCAGGCATGCTTTTAAATAACGGCACCCCTTCTCCTGGTGGCGGTGTCCTTTGGGACTTGAAACAGCCAAAACAGCAACACAGGATATTATTTTTTTCGCGGTTTGAGGAGATGATGCATACCGGACGGAGTTGTTGGTTCGGAGTCTGATCCATTGGGGCACAGGTCGATTTTGCTTCTGCGCCTTGGCAAGCTTCTGCTTGGTACGGAAAGACTTGTGGCTCTGTTGATGGAGTGTCAGCATGTCCATGATGGTCTTGGGTGATCAGAGTAGCGGGGTGCGTTGCACGACGCGCACAATGATCAGAGAATGAGAGATCGAGCGAAGGGTGCAATGGGTATTCTCTGGACATCAGCGTCGTCGTGGGCGGCGTGGCAGGGCGGCGTACCGGCATCTTGGTGGGCGTTGCGTGTCGAGTCGCAATGGTGACGAAGAGTTTGGTGAAGTTGAGATTGAGGAGGGTTAAATTCTGACCCGCAGTCGAGGGCGTGAAGCCCTAGCGAGGATTGTGCGGCTGTGTGGGAGACTGGGGGGCTCGAGCATGACTGTGTGTGGCTGTTATTGCCTCAGGCAACAATGTAAGTGGGGTCGCTGACTAACTTCTGGCTTGATTGGGCTGACAAAAATTACTTCAACGCAGTACAGCTATTCACACGCAGAACGTCCTGTGAATTATGTCTATTTTTTTACAGAACAGTAATTAGTAAATAGGGAATAAGCCAAGTCAGTCACTGGCCCGCCCCCCCGAAACACCACGGGTTGGCGGTGGTAGTAGTGGCATCTGACGGAAGTTCCAGAACAGGGGGGACTGATTTCTAATTCATGATTGCAAACCCCCCTCTGTCTAAACCTTTGCCGCGAAACATAGGACACCGTCAGGGAAGTACGCAGACAGAGCACGAAGCCAGCGGACCTTTTTTTTGTTGTTTTATTCTTGCTTCTCCGATCAGAGCCATTTGCTTTTCATCCGTGTACGATTTCCTCCCCCTCTCGTCCGATCCTCTTGATCAAGTGACCACCTGTGCTGGGGATGTCGGATGTCTCAACCACACGTGAGCTTTTTGCTGATTCTCGACGCGGCGCTGGATCTAGCCAACGCAGATTCCTTTTGCCCTCCCCACAGTCGTCGTATACGCGAGTACCACGACCTTTAGTCACCATGGGTGCCGGCATGTCATGGCTGTCCAACTTGATTTGGGCGAAGAAGGAGATAAGAATACTGATCTTGGGGCTTGTATGATTTTATTTGAAGATTGCGGCAAGTCCCCTTGGAAGACAGCGGGCAGCGACTGACGCGTTGTGAATCAGGATAATGCCGGCAAAACGACGTTGCTTTACAGACTAAAGGTATAACCCATCGGGGGGAGTTTGGAATCTTGGAGCGAGTACTGAGGTCGAATATTAACCGGCGTCCAAAACAGATTGGCGAGGTCGTCACCACGATACCCACAATTGGCTTCAACGTCGAGTCGGTGACATACAAGAACTTAAACTTTAACGTCTGGGTACGTTGATGCGCGCACCCCAGAATAGTCAGAGGCAGGGGAACAGCTGGGACTCACGCTGCATCGATGCAGGATCTTGGTGGTCAGACAAGCATTCGACCGTACTGGCGATGCTACTACGCCAACACAGCAGCCGTCATCTTCGTCGTCGACTCCACCGATATCGAACGATTACAAACCGCGGCCGAGGAGCTGGCGGCAATGCTAAACGAGGAGGAACTCAAAGACGCGGCGCTGTTAGTCTTTGCCAACAAGCAGGACCAGCCTGGTGCAAAGGGCGCGGGTGAGATTTCGGAAGCACTACGCCTGGGTGAGCTCCGTGACCGGAACTGGAGCATCATGGCGTGTTCTGCTGTTGATGGAAGTGGAATCAACGAGGGCATGGACTGGCTGGTGGTAAGTCGATCCCGGAGAGGAGCGCATCGCACGTGCACGGGGGGTACGATTTGCTAACGTTTGGCGTCCTTGACAGCAAACGGTGAACCAGGAGTAAGCGTGTCATACGCGACGGATGTTTTGGTCCTTGCGGTTTCTCCATGTTCATATGTACCACAACGAAAAAAAATTAAAAACGACGTAAATACCCAAGGCTTCCTCACGATTTCCTCGTACCACAATGGATGGCAAATCCCGACTCGTGGAAAGGGGAAACGGAGGAGTTGACTGTCATGGAGGCGCAGGAGCTCTGGCATCATGCATGGGCCAGATATGTGTTTCTCATCTCTCGACCTGGCAATCATGTCGCGAAAAGAACGAAGCAATAGCGGCCATGAAAACGACGGCGGCGCTCGGTGCGGCAGAAAATCAAATATAGCACGTTTTAATACCAGAGTTGGGATCTATTGGGATCCTCTTCGTTTCTTCACATCAAGGGACTGGACAAACGGTGATTATGGAAAAAGCATCGTCTCAAGCGAGTGCGTTTGAATGTCCTGCGGACCCTCGTTCAATGACATGCCCGGAATGATTTACTTTGCTGTCAATAACGCGAAGAGCGCGGGGACTGAGACGAAACCGAAACCAGCCAAGGAGTGAAGGACACCCGCCATGTATAAGCCAGTATCCTTGGGCTCGTGAATGAACAAGTGCGGCAATCACGCAAGCTGGACAGAGGGCTGCTACATCTATGCGCAGCCTGGCCGTGACCGTATTTGCAGTTTTATGGCGTCGCGGCGAATTCGCAGATGCCGAACGGGATGCCGAAATATCCTCAGCTTCATCTGCTCCAGACGACGGTTGGCCTTGGGCGGGTTCACGTTTTCGGAGATCCAGTCAAGTTTTGCATCTCGGACCGCTGGGACGATGGGAAGTCAACGACATTCATTCACCTTTGGCGGCTTCGATGGTGCCATGTGCTTGCGAGCGGAGCCGTTTGTACGAGAAGAATGAACGCGGTTCTGATGCGTTCCCCAATGCATAGGATAATACCCATCTGTATTTTTCTCCGGCCGGGTACGTTATGTAGAGCCGAGAGGTGGTCCGAGTTGCACATGCCGCATCGCATGTCAGTCTGACCAACCTGCACTTGTCCAGCACGTCAAGCTTGCGCACGCTCGATGATTCACTTCGCTTTTCTCTTCAGCTCTCCCTTGGTCTCTGTCAAGTTCTCACTCGATGACACCGTCACAACGGGCACCCAACGAAGGAGGCTCGGCCTCGACATGTCGAGAAAAAAGAGGCACAAATGTTTCCCTCTACAGAAACCAATGCATTGCTACGTGTACTACCCGTGCTTGGTGCTGCTGGAGAATACGACCCGTGTCCCATGGCGCAGTTGCATCTAGACTTTGTTTCTTGGACTTTCCGTGCTTTGACCTCTGGAGGATTGGTGTGGTATTCGCAGGGTATTTGTACAAGTTGAACATGCGTTGGAGGAATGTATAGGAGGAACTAGGTCAAACGGCACCCGAGCGTTTCCGGGCCTCTCTGCACACGTCGGACATTTACCCAAGTCACATGCCACTAGGTTGATTGGAGAAGTGCTGCTCGTATTTAGATTGACTAGATTTCGGCAGCGACTCAAGAACAAACGAGTAGGTGGTTCCCCTTGGCAGCAGCGGTCCGCATATCCTCAGTACATGAACATGCATATAAACCCCAACCAAACACGCATGGCCGGGGGGGTTCATAGAATCCAATCCAGCATCTCGGTGCCTACAAAACCTGCGCTGCAGTCCAGGGGACGACGGTGCCGGATGTGCTGATCTACAGCGTCCGGGGAACGCCAGCCCGATTGTGGCGGATGGGGCTCCTCGCCTACCCTGTCCCGGGATGAGTTCACGCCCGGCCAGACAGACCTAAGCCGGGCCGCGAGCATGAGTGGAACCGTAGTTGAGGGCGTCTTGTCGTAGTGAGATGAACTACTTTTTGTGCCCTTTGTGGCTTCGTATTCTTTCCCCGATGCTTGGCCCCGACTCAAGCAGGCAGTGATCCCAGCCGTGATAGCTGTGTAATTGCTCCAAGAATCGGTGTGCCCACAGGTCGGGTGGTGTATGGGCAGAGCGCCCTCGGGAAGAGAACAAGAGGCTTGGGGCTGAACGGCCAAATAAAGACGTGGTGCCGCGTATTGCTCTGCGCAGCAGAGGACACTTGGCACGACCCAGCTCTTCGGACAACATCTGAAATCGACCATCATCTTTCCATGTCTCCATGTCCAAGCTTCCAATTCCGGACTAGCCGGTAGACGTTTGGCTCGACGTATTGATCCCTCGACAGCCAGTGTCGGGCCAGCTCGGAAACAAATTCCAGATGAGTTTCCGAGGCAAGCCTCCGAACGAAGTGTTGGTGTTTGTCGTACGACGGCCCGCAGGAATGAGCAAATTAGGTCTGGAAACCGGTCCAGAGTCTAATTACGCAATCGCTTCCATGTTGACGAGTTGGCGATGTCGTTTCACATCGATGGAAAGGGACATCAAGCCGCATGATGCATCCTTTACATTGACATTCATTGGTTTTCGTCCAACAGTCGTAGGTCGTTCACCATTCCTCATTTCGTAAGGGTAAGAACAAGAAAGAAATACAATGAATAGAAGTATCATGGTGACTTGTATGAGTCGTTTTCAGGGGTATCATCCGTAAAGAGTCTTTGTATAAGCCGCTCTCGAAAAAAAAAAATCACTTGGGCCAAGACCAAAGTGAGAACAAAAGATAGAGTATCGAAATGTCGGGAAATGAATAGTCCAACTAGGGAGTCTTGTCTCGGAGCCAGGCCGAGTATTGCGCATTGCTGCGTATTCCTCTTATCTTAAACCCAAAAAAGGAACCGGAACAGGGATACAGAGAGAGAGAGGAAAAAAGGAAGATTTGAGGGCAAAACAGTGTCCGAGACACGAAGAGACAGTCGCGGAGCGCCTTTCCTGCTGATCAGGGGTCCTGCCGACCTACAAAAACGACCGAGCTAGCGGTGTGAGTGCCAGGCGGCAAGGAGGCTTTCTCGTATCTGGAAAAGGCCGTATTCGAGCAGAAATTCCAAAACCCCGTGCGTGCAGTCGCCATGTCGCCGGTAAAAGGACGGGAGCCACGCCAAGGCCAAAATGCGGAGAAATAAGATGGTAGCAACGTGGGCAAAATGTCAACACCGCTTTGCTGCCCTCTCTCCCCCAGAGTGGGTATTTGTCGAGCTTGCTCAAACTCCATTCCCAATGCAAAAAGAAAAACGCCGATCTCCTAAAATGCCCGTTTCGACAATGGTTGTCTATGTCGCTGTATATCAAAACCTTGCGTGGGGAGTTTTGCTTCTGAAGCACTTCCCTGGTCCCGAGAAACATTGAAGGGACCCAACGACGCAGCGGCCTATGAAGGCGTCGTCACCACTGGGTAATCGTCCCCCGTGACCGGTTGTGGTTGTCACATTATCGTCGCATACTCGTGGTACCGATCCCAACCGAAGCCACCCATGCCAACACTGACGCCGCATTGCGACGAAGCAAGCATGCTGGGCAGAGGCAGAGCTGCGGGCATGGGGGCGGCAATGGGTGGTGAGGTCAAGTAAAGAGCAGCTGCGACGTGGGGTTGAGTAAAAGCCGGAGTGGGTGAGGGCATCTGGAATTCGCTCATAGCCATAGAGGCCCACCTGGGGGCGTTGTTGGGCTCAGCTGATGTCGATGGCACGCCTGGACTGGGCGGCAGGACTCGCCAGGATTCGACGGCAGACAGAGGGCTGGGTATTGTCTGCTGCGACGACCACATGTTGTTGACGGGGGAGCTCGGGAGGAGCGGCGGTTGGCGCACGATGTCGACGACGCGAGGGGGTGGAGGTAGCAAAGGCTTCATCAGTGCGACGAGGCTGTTTCTCACTTCCTCACTCTTGCCGCACAGCAGCTCCCCCGCGCCGTCCTCTTCTAGCCCTTCCAAAGCGCTGACGTGAGTGCGGTAGACAAACTTGTTGACGGCCTGGACAAAGTCTTGGTGGAGCTTTTTGCCCTGTTGCTCCTTTTCTGACCAGTCGTAGGTGTTGGCCTTGGCATCAACGCAGTGAATCTTGTCGTGGTACTCGACCAGGGCGTCGATGGTGGCGCTTGTGAGCTTGAAGGCGACTTCGTTGCGCAGAATCATATCGACGTGGACGATGTAGGCCTCAATGTGAAGCAGTTGGTGACTGAAGAGCGCCTCCAGAGGCTCCTTGGGCATTTCGGCTTCGGGAAGTTTAGACAGCATGACCGAGGCCAGAGTCCAGATTGCGTTGGGTGAAGATAATGTCTCGGTCAGACACCTCTGGTGTTGGGGAACGCTGTTGAGCGGGCGCTTGACTCTGTTGACGCGCTTCAAGGTCAGCGTGAGCCAAGGCTCGACCTTGGACCCCAAGACGACGTTGACGGAAGATGCCCTCGGGGCAAAGGCGGCGGCCGAAGCCGGCAGAAGCTGGACGGGCATTTCCGAAATTTGGGCCGTAATCGTAACGGTTGCCGTGGCTGTGGCTGTGGCTGTGGCTGTGGCTGTGGCCCAGGTCGTCTAATTGTTGCTGGCGGTAAAACGGAGGCGCGGGCCGGGGGCGGCAGGGGCCGGGGGAGGATTGAGGAGGGGTCGAATTTTGACGGCACTCTGCGAGAAGAACAAATTTATAAGAAAAAAAAACAGACAACTAAAAAAAAGGGAAAAAAAAAAGGGACGAGGCAGCAGGGCTGAGCAGGGAGTGCCGTGGAGTATTGGCTTTATGGGTATCGCCTGCTGACGACCGCAGCCAGGAAGAAGAGAAAGGCGGACGAGGGCGTCGTGAGGAGCGAAGAGGGGAGAGGAGGCTGGAGGGCGGCGGAGGCGGGGAATATAACTTGATCAGTTGGGCCTCCGTACGGCGTTCAGGCAAGTAACGTTAGTTGGCGGTGCCACACAACTAACAGGCTGGTGAGTGGCCGGCACCTGGGCCCACTCGAGTGAGCAGGGCCAGGCGGGGGGGCCTCTGCAGCTCTGCAGCTCTGCTGGTCTGCTGGTCTGCTGGCCCAGGTCCCAAGGGCTCCATGCACAGGGGCGCTGGGCTCGGGGCCTGGATGTGCGGCGGCTTTGGCGCAGTTGCAGTTGCCAGCGCCTACGTGCCAGGCAGGTGCCAGGTGCCAGGCGAAAGCCGTCATCCGCGTCAATACCGCCCATGCCCATGCCCAGGCCCAGGCCCAGGGCCCGGGGTCGGATCGGCCTGCATGGCCCGCCTGCCCTTGCCCAAGTACTACGTACCTACTCCGTACTTACGTGCCCCCTGTCCTCGGTGGCCAAGAATAGCTGTCGGGTGGCTGTGGCGCAGCACCCGGTACTAGCAATGGTTACTCCGTAGTACGTAGTTACTTGCTAGCAGCCTGACCGCCACACCGGTCCCCTTCGCGGAGCTTTTTGACGAAAGCTTCAAACGCATGACAATATGATGATGAATGCCGCCTTAATAATGCCGCCGCCTGCCATGCTAGCCTCATCATTTCCCAACCCGGACGCGGCCATCGCCATCGCCGCTTCAGCCAAGGCCTCCAACAGTCGGCTGACCGACCCTCGCCAACTTTGAAACGCCGCCGTCCATCCCATCTACATACAATCCACCTGCCTGGCCCAAGAGGCCGATTTACCTTTCAAAAAAAAAAAAAAAAAAAAAAAAAAAAAAGCACTTGGTGCTACTGCAACCAGCGTACTCCGCACGGTCCCACCATTATGCAGCTGCTTATTCAAGCTACTAAACGGAGTAGTACCTCTACTTCGTACGTCGCCCATCCACTGTCATGCACATGGCCATGGCGGTGCTTCAACTTGAACGCCGCCCGCGCAATCGCCTCCCCCCCGGCGCCTCGCCTCCTCTCGGACCTCTCCACCCGAGAAAACCTTGGCTCGCGCGCCCTCGTGAGGCGTGTGCGTCGCATCACGGGCAAGGCGTGTGTAATGTCTCCTGCCTTGGTCTTGTCTAGCTGAAAGCTGCATCGCAGCGCCACGCATGCCCAAGTGGCCATGGGATGGCTGCCGTGTCGCATCCACAGCCAGCTCCATCACGACAAACACTCTTGCAAGCGAGTCCGAGTCGCACGTCCGCCCGCGCAGTCTCTCGGTGGAGTCCTCTTGGCCCGTTGTTAGACATTGGCAGATCTGCCTCGATCGAATGAGTTGGTGATTCAAGGCCAAGTGAGAGAGAGAGACACACACAGACTGGCTATGGCACCCCCAATGGCGAGA
Organism: Metarhizium album ARSEF 1941; assembly: GCF_000804445.1. Lineage (NCBI taxonomy): Eukaryota > Fungi > Ascomycota > Sordariomycetes > Hypocreales > Clavicipitaceae > Metarhizium > Metarhizium album. Next base: position 167,843 of record NW_024467600.1, read on the forward strand.
ACCACAGCCAGCCACTTGATCCTTCACAGGCGGCGCATCACACAAGAATCATTTCCCTGGGAACATCGCCCTCAAAGAAAGATGTGCAGTCCTCATCCAGCGGCTGCTGCGCATGACGGCGCTTCGTCAAACGTGGCACATGATATGGATGGAGCAAGGCCATGAGACACCTTCCATGATCAAGCGGCCCCGTCCTTGCATCGTCTTCCAACCAAGAAACATACATGCATCATACGTATCACATTCCGTACTCTCCTCCCTACTTGTTTTTTTCTCGTCCTGGCATGGCATAGTCAACGCATTCGCATCGCCGCTCCCGCAGCGCATGCCATGCCCGTGTACGGACTATGGAGAATGATGCCGATGCCGATGCCGATGCCCTTGGGGGAGGGGTTTACTCGTGTTGCACTACTGCTTTTCCTCCTCTCCCAGAACGAAGCTTACGCGGCTTTCGGTCCAGGCTTACTTGGACCAACAACAACAAACCGAGGAGGACAAGCCATGTCCATGCTCTGCAAACCACCCCTTACATACTCGATACTCGTAGGCCCATTCGGGAATTGCGCAGACGGAATGGCCGACTTGGTTACTCTTACTCATGGTGAGGTTGGAGGATGCAAATATACAATACTCCGTATACGTCCCTCCCACCCGTCTCCTGCTCTGCTATACCCACAGCAACATGCACACTTGGACAGAGTGACGCATCTAACAAGGCCTAAATTTCATTGATGTGCGGTTGTAGCAGTCCATACATGGTTCGTATCAGCTCCATATGCGGCCTGGGGCTTGGGCAGAAGACGAGAAGAGGCCGCCGGCTTGCTTCGTTCTGGTTGATTGAAAATTGAAATGTGTCTCAGCCAATACTTGGTATAGCTGTCCGCATACGCGCCGCAACAGCATGAACAGGCGGAAATGAGCCTTGCCTAACGGCCCACAAGATGGATGGAGGAGTGGGCGCCGCTACTGATCGATCTCTGTTCCTTGGCCCGAATTCTGTCTGTCCGGGAGACTGGGAGATTCTGCTTCATATTTGGACACATCGACATATTCTTCGACTTCTTGGCTACTCCCACAGATACTGTGTGCCCTGGGGGCGTGAGCATGACGTGCATGTTGGCGACATATTATTGCACATTTTATACTCCGTATGTATGGTGGTACTCCGTATACAAGTTGGAAATGCGCGCTTCAACTCCCTGCCAACATCAGACGGAGGCGGGGTCAAAGGGCTCCGTCTCCGGCCCTCCCATTTCAGAGTGAATAGTAAAATAAGAGTCGTGAACGCATACTGAAAGATGCGAGTAGTCTTTGGCCACTTGACGGCTAGTGGCTGGACTTTCACGTCCCTGGAAGCTCCTTGAATCGACAGTCAACAACACTGCCGCTCCGACGGCGCATTCGTCGAGACGAAAAGACGCGCCGGACTCCAATGAATTCGTTCCGCGACGTTGTACTCGGCATGTGGTTCGACAATCGCATTCGAGACTCGAACACAGCTTATGCACAGACCCAGGGGAATGGACTGCTCATCGGATGTGCGATAGAAGATTTCAAGAGCCTGTACTACTACTACGCAGTAGCAAGGGGGCGGGGGCGAGCAATAATCATGCTGCTGGGGTTCGTGGACCGTGTTTCCTCTCCCTAGCGGCGGCGGGAGGTGAGGCGTAAAACGTTCAATGGGCGTTTTGTTCGTTGATTGGCTGGATACGTCAAAACCTGGACAAGGCAATCGAGGTGCCAGTGGGGTTGGACCCTGGCCCAAGGCGACGTTCTCGTTGATTGGTCGAGACTCAGCCAACAGGAGCCAATCATACTGCGCTGCGCAGACTTGGACTGGACAGCCTCGAGGCTTTGACGAAGGGGCGGCAGAGCTACCGACGTCCACTAAAACGGAAAACAGGAATGGGCAAAATGTCCGTCGTCAATGTCGCAGATGGTGAGCCGGACGCCGAAGTTGAAGCATCTTCGACTTATCTATTAGCATCGGCAGACACCAGCCGCGCCCTATGACTTCCAAAGCGGTCTCCTCAGTCCCCAAGGGTAACCGCTGGGATGGGAACTTCTGCTCCGCTTCGGCGCTGGCTCGGTGAATACAAACCTGGCTCTTTCGGGATATTGTCAACGTCATCAGTGTGATGAATAAGTAACAAGGGGTTTACTTTACCAATAGCAACCTTTCCTTATTTAGATACGAACTAAATCCGATTCGAACGGACATCTGCTTCTGTGACAGAGATGGTGTCTGTTTGGTTGCGCGTGTGGGAGACTCTGTTGAGAATACGTAGAACCATATCTGTGCATTCGCATGCGAGGTGTCACCGTGCTCATGGCCCGAAACCTCAAGCCTCACGGTCAACATGTGTGCCGGACAGTTCCACCTTTGGCGTGTGCGTCCAAGCTGCGCAGCTCCCAAGGCTCGGGTCGGGTGGGTAATGTAATGGTTCGCGAGAAGACATGCCATCAGCAGTCGAGGTCTTGGGCGGTTTACGTGCATCAAACACGACCATGGGCTTCGGGGTAGGGTGTGGGGAGAAGAGGAAGGAGCGAGAGGGACTGAAGAGAAGTAAGTTACGTATAACGTATAACTGCTCCACCGATCTGCAGCCCCTCCCTCGTGCGGCTGCTGCTCCACCGCAACACATTGACAATGGACCGTTTTCCCATCAGAAAAGTTCTGTCTGTCTGAGTAATGACCGAGTACCGAGTCGCAAGTCGACCAACTATATCAAATGTTTTTATCTTTCCTTCTCGCCAGATCCCCGGAATCCACCCAAGGCCCGAGGACCCGGTGCAGGACGAGAGAGTGTGTTGCCAGTCAGTTAGTTGCTCAAGTGTGGATGGATGGCTTATGCTCGCGCCGAGTTCGTACAGTCTTTCGCAACGCAACTTGTTTCTCTACCATCAAGCCCCTAGATACCTACCTACTGACACAACCCATTTTTCTACCTAGGACCTTGGAGGTATCTGACGTGATGCTGCGTAACCGACGCGCTCCACGACGGGCCACGGCCGAGGAGCCCGCTCAGCAATAATAGGTTTTGTTGTTGACCAAGTCGGCGCTCCTGGAAAATCCCCTCCTCCATATCTGATGCCACGGCCTTTTGGTCGAATCTACCACCTTTGCCAGGCAGATTTCAAGTAAAGGTCGCCTGGTGCTGCAAGTTCACACCATATTCGTCACCGATGACGGACTTGAGGGACGCAATACTCGGCAGAAGCAGGTCGTAATCGAGAATCTGATAAGCTAAACTGCGACAATTCGATTTGCTAGGTTTCCTATCCACGTTGCGCCAGCAAAGGTCACAATCCGTCTGGGGGCAGCGCCCAGTCTGCACGTGTACCATCATTATTGGCCGTGCACTGTTGTCGAGGTCACGCGCCATTGTCCATCTATTACCGCGTCTCTCTCGCTGTACGGAGTAACTCGACCTGGAATTCGGGATCACTCATTGATTGGGGGATTTTGGCAACTACATATTATATCTCTATGCCTCTGGAGGCCACGCCAACTTCCCCACATCTAGCTATTACACCTGGTTGCCGCTGTCGCCTTCACAAACAGGCCGGCCTACGTACAAAGTAGCTGGTTTGCTTTGACAGGCTCCTTGCCCCGGCCCCATTCAACCCTGACCCCCGTCTCTCGGTAATGTGGAGGAGAACAACCACCAGCGCCGTCTGCACACACGTTTTTCTTGTGGCAAGACGGAGCCGCAAAATTTTTAAGATTTATGGCCTGTGTGGACTAGCACATGGTGACGCTGTCGCTTCATTTGCCACGCCGAGGATACCTAGCAAATGCCAGTTGCCATGATGATGGCCAAGTACTCGTCGATTCGAATCTCAAGAGTTCCCACTTCACGTGCGAGGCCCATGACTTACAAGGCTAATGCGAGAGCTCCGCACTCGTACTCCGTACATCCAGAGTAGAGGCACCAGCCACACACTCTGGATCTTGGGCAGGGATCGGCCGGCTTTGACAACGGATGAGCGAGACCGGTAAAACTTGTCGGAGCAAGCTCTTTCCCCCCCTCTTGCATTGGGCTTGGCACATGCTCGCTTCAAGGATCCAGCTTGCTCAGGCACTGAAAATACTTATGCGCAGAAGAAACAGGCCATGCCAGAACGCCGCCACCCGGCCTCGCCAGTTGGTTCACATCTAGGGAAAAATGTCAAGTCGAAACGCCCAAAAGGGCGCCTCCTGGAATTCCTGCCTGCCATGTTTTTTTCTTGTGCTGAGCAATTCTTTCCTCTGAAGAACCAAGCCCTTTCAGATATTATATGTCAAGAGCTGCTTGAAGCATTAGAGACGCTGACGTTCCCAAGTTTTACACCGACAAGTCAGTCGGACAAGCCGCTGCAGAGCGGCGTGGCTGTGTGCTTGCGCAGTACTCCATACCACCCGAGAATAGAAACATCAGACAGACAGACAGACCAGTTAGTACTACCGAGTACCAGTTGCCAGCACCGTCTCCGTGCTCCAAAGCCGCGTCAACGTTGCAATCCGGAGGGACACACGCTGGTCCCGAGGCACAGAGAAGGAGGCCATCGAGACGGAGCCCCAGTCTGTCGGTAACTCGAGCCAGCAACTAGTCCATGTCGTAGTTGATTACAGAGCACCACTGCTTGCAAGGGGACGACGACGTGCAATGTGGGATCTTGTCTCACTTGACTTTTACGTTCTTGCCAAGCACCCGGCCACGTCATCCGCCGCTGGTGGCCGTGGTTCGGGGATCCTGGCGACAAGATCCGGGAAACCACTGCCAGGCGGATATGACATCAATTGATGGCTCGAGACCAAGAGTCCTGGACATCTGCTGCGACGGCGACCTACATGTGCCCGGTCACGCGCGCCGCCAAGAGAAATGACACAAATTCTCGACTGCTTTCCCTACAATTCTTGTCCAGTCACACCGTTGACTCCCCGGCTACTGACGCGAATTGCACACAACACAATCCTCTCGCAATTTGGACCATGAGAAAAAAAACCGAACATGGTAACGAGTACCTGTGAATTCTCGGTCTTTCCGTGGGCGTTCTGGTATCTGACATGTCGCCTTGAATTCGAGGGCTAGCAGTCAAGGTTCCAGAGGTTACATTACATTCATTGCCTTGACTATTTGCTACAAAATATTCCGAGTAAAGTATCACACCTGACATGACAGTTCAACCGCCCAGCTCCCAGTTTCGTCAACATGGTCACTGCTCCTCCTGCTCCTGCTCATCGCCCCGCGATACTGAATTTCGTCCTGCTGCCATGATGACTTGTCGACGCGAGAGCGCGACCAGTTGTCAGGCAACGACAGGCCTTGGCCCGAAGCCCTTGCAGGGCGCCATTCACGCTTCGCCCAACTTCAAATATTCAAAACTCCGTTGAACGCTACCTCTGAGCCAATTCACTGGCGATGCCCCGTGAAATCCAGTCGGCCAAGGCCATGGCCGTGATCATGGGGTTGACGCCACTGGCACTGGGGAAGATGCTCGCGTCGGCAACATACAAGTTGTTGGTGCCCCATACCTTGCCCTTCATGTCCACGACGCCAGTGTCCTCGCCGGCGCTCATGCGACACGAGCCCATCTGGTGCGCCGACATCCACGTGACAGTAGGGCCCTTGTTGTCGGCCACGCGCAGCTTCTGGATCCAGGCGGCAAACTCGGGGTCGGTGAACTCGGGGTCCTTGCCGGCTTGGTGCTCGGCCTGTCGCTTGCCCCCGTCGCTGGGCACAAACGGCTCCAGGTGCGGGAGGTGAGGCCTGATCTCGGTCGCCCCCGTGACGTAGCAGATCTTGGCCAGGGCGACGACACCCTCGATGGTGTGCTCGCGATCAAAGTCGGAGGGGTCGTACTGGACGCGTGGCGTGCCGTTTCTCGGGTCGGGGTACACGCGGCCGGTGTCGCGGTCCCGAGTCAGTGCGATGAAGGTGCCAATGTGCCGATACTTGATGGCGAGCAGTTTGGCGTCGACGCCGTCTCGCCACGCCTGCACGGTGAATGTTGCGAATGGCTACGAGGCGCCAGAGTCAGCATTGATCCCCGGCTCGGCCAGTGCAGTGCGTGGACTTACAATGTTGCAGGTGGGTTCCAGCTTGACGCCGTGGCCCTTGCCGTCGAGGTTTTCAAACTCGTCGACGTAGGATGTGATGATGCCCCCCTCCCACGACGCCATGTCCCGAGTGCCAAAGACGCCGGACACAAAGTTGACCGGGTGCAGGTGAAGGTGCTTTCCGACGTTGGGGTTCTGCGGCGCGGTTCGAGACGGCAACCTGTCAGCGGCCAATTCACGTATGCACAAGAGAAGCAGGCCCTTCGGTCCAGAAGGTTGCTCTGGCTCCAAGGCCGCCAGTCCGACTCACCTTGATGCCGCTCTTTTTCAGAATGACCGGACTCCACAAGGAGCCGCCAGAGACGACGACCTTGTCGGCCTTGATGAGGACGCGCCGCTGGGTCCGCGTGTCCTCGCGCGCGTGGAGACCGCCGTTGTCGTCTCTGCCGGTCCACGTGCCCTCGACGCCGACGGCGGTGACGCCGTCGTCGGCAAAAACGACCCTGTCTACGGCGAAGCCCTCCATGAACTGGGCGCCAGCTTCACCCGCGGCCGGGAGCCAAGACACCGAGGGGCCCTTCTTCTCTGCCGAGCCGCAGCCCAGGTGACACTGGCCGCAGTAGTGCTCCTTGCCGGCGGTGTTCTGCTCCACGACTCCGCCCCTCCAGCCGAGCTTCCGGGTGCCGTCCAGCAGAGCCTGGTTCCGCGGGTTCTGGCGTATGCCGTCCTTGCTGGCGCCGACAAAGTCCCAGACCCGGTCCATGCTGTCGTCAAAGTCGCTCGACGTGAACAGCGGCAGGCCGGCCGCGGCCCACTCCTCGCGCACGTAGTCCTGCAGGCGGAAGCACACGCTCCAGTTGACGGTGCCGCCGCCGCCCCAGCTGCCGCCGCACACGATGCCCATGCTCGACGAGTCGCTGAAGGAGACGCCGCCCGCGTCGTAGAGGTAGTGGGCGCCGGGGGCCTGCGCCATGGGCAGCTGAGAGGGCGGGAAGTAGTAGCCCTTGTCGACGACGAGGACCTTGTGGCCGGCCTCGGCGATGTTCTTGGCCGAGACGGCCCCTCCGCAGCCGGATCCGACAATGACCACGTCGGTGGTGATCTCGTGCACGCCCGCGCCGGCAGGCACCTGCACGAAGTGGTAGTCGTATCCCTCGACGGGCTTCCAGTCCCGCGGGACGTCCGAGTAGCCCGAAATCTCGTTGAAGTAGGGGCTGTGGACGGAGTTTGCCCTCTGAGCAATCTGCACGAGGGACTTGGCCAGCATGCGCAACGGCGCGAGGCGCGACGCGGCCCACGACTTGAGGATGGCCTGCCGAACGCTCGTCGGCTGCTGCGTGACGGGGGCCCAGTAACCGGTCAGAAGCAGGCTGCCGGCGTGGCCGCTGTCGTGGGAGGACGAGATGCGGGTTAGCAAGACGGCACGGCACGTAAATGCAAGCGTAGCGCAGCCATGGGGGTCTACTTGTCCCGTTTTCCCGCCGGGGGATGGACTGGACTGGACTGGACTTGGGACTTACCCGAGGAGATCCAGGATCTTGGCCAGCTTGGCCCTCTGGGGAGCACTGGCGAGCGACCGCACGCAGTCTTCGCGGAACTTGGCATCCTGGGAGGGGCGAAACTCGAGATACTCCTTGATCTTGCTCCGGGAAGGGGGATTCGACAGGGCGGCAACGGAGTCGTCGATGAGGGACTCGAACTGACTGTCGGACAGGAGAATGCTGGCGGACTTGTCTGCGACACGCGACGAGGTGGTCGAGGTGATGGAGGGCAAGGCGCCGTCGAGAAGAGCATACAGAGTTTCCCAGTGAGCATCCGTCATAAAGTCCTTGGCTGGTGCGTCGGGCATTGGGGTGGGCTTTGGAGCCCCAACATCGACGATGTCCATGGTGTCGAGCTGAAGGGCGAACAAACAAGGACGGAAGGGAGGTGTTTGTTCTGCGTTCTGCGCTCTGCGTTCTGCGTTTCGGAGTTCGGACTCGGGGCGTCGGGGAGTCGGGAGTCGGGAGTCGGGGAGAGGTGCCGACCGCCAAGGGACCCCGGAGCGAGGGGGAAACAGTGGGGCCAGCGTGGAGCTTCGACCTCGAGCGATTGATTGTCTGTCCACGGTTTTGTTGAACGCTCGACGAAACGACAACTCTCGGAGAGCCAGGTGAAGGGTCCGGCAGACCGGAAGCGCCGCGCCAATAGAGGCCACGAAAGGCAAAAAATGGACAAGAGATTCCAAAATTCGGTCTCTTGTACGGTACGGAGTACGGGGCTCGGTCTGGTGGTGCGGTCTGCGGAGCAACTCTGCAATCCGCCTGGCCTTGACCGGCCGGTACGCAACCCTGCCAACCAATGCGAAGCCAGGACAGCAACCCCCGGACTTCCGCACGTTCCCCGCCTCCCATTTGCCACAAGTACACCAAGGCAAGCTAAGCACTAGCTTCGGCAGGAATTCTCCAACTTAAAAGCAGGTTCCTACTTGAGAACTTGAGTACTAGCAGATCGTTGCGGAGAGCAGTCGGCTTACCAGCCCGCAAGTGGGTATCGAGTTGATTCGTGTCTGTTGTTACCTTCCCATTTACTGCCCACCTGCCCAGGTACTTCAAGGCACTCAAGGTACCCAGGACTAAAAAGGCCAACATTGACCCCTTCAACGTTGCCTGGTGGCGACAGTAAAAAACATCCACATGCCATGTGGATTTTTGCGCCCTCTCTATCTAACCTAGCTCCCCGGCATTCAACAATACCGCCCACCACCAGACACCATTTAGACGTGCTCTCCCTCTGCATCACATGCCTCGTGACGTCCACGACGGTCCATAGACCCCTCCCCTTTCTCCGTACCCTGCCTGTATCAAGCCTCTTCCCAAGACCAACCAACCCATGTGAAAAAAAAGCCTATACATTAACGCCACGTTCAAAGTCTCTGTTCCTCTCCCCCACCCACCCAAAGAAGATAAAAACAGGAGAGGTGAAGAAAAGAAAAATGTACAGCTTCCATCATCTCCTTCACCCATCGTGGGGTGATGCCAACACAGAGAATGAGTCATGGTACAAACAAGCGAACAAGCAAGCCCCTCCTCCCCTCTCCTCTACTCACTTGATGATTAAAAAAAAAAAAAAAAAAAAAAAGTGATGGAGAAGAGAAAAGAAAAGAAAAGACAGGGGAAAAAAAGGGGTTGGGGTTGGGGTTCAGGGCCTCTAATCATGGTAGTCAAAGACCTAACAAGAAAAAAAAAGCCAGATGGAGAAAATCCCATGTACGCAGCAATCAAAGCAAACTCTGGCATGCATGGCCCTACCATCATCGTGGTATCCCGCCATGTTCATATTACTCGTCCTGGCCATCAAAGCCCGACATCTCGTCCCATCTCCAAGAAAGACAGACAAGATGATGCCTGATCTGTATATAATATACACTTCGTCCGAGGTTGAAGGAATTGTCGCAATCATGCCGAGTGGTTTGGTGGACTCTGAATGCACTGCGGCCCAACAACCTTCAACATCCTCCATCCTTTCTACTTTTTTCGTGCAAAAAGTGCTTCCTTGACTGAGCCGCGGCGTGCTGTGTCTAGTCGCATCACTGTATCGGCTCTTCTGTTGTCCTCTGTTTGGCTGCAAGAGCCCATTACCAAGATCTCTCGTCTCGACCCATGCACGTATCAAGTTGTTGCGTCCGAGGCTGGAAGGGGAGGGCTTGATGCCTTACTTCTCCTGAAAAAAGGAAAGTCCTTCATCCTAAACCGACTTGATTTCTTCCTCAGAGACTTTCCTTCTGCCTTGACGATACTGCCACCGTGACTTGACTCGTCACCTCCTGCTCCTGTATCACGGAGGACCGTGCCGGGCGACCCATGGCTCGAGGTACTCGGCGGTGACACGTTCAAGCCGGTAGCGCTTAGTGTCCGCTCCACGGACTCGTTACTTACGATACTAGTACCCTGCGTGCTTGGAGAGAGCGCCAGCTTTCCGGTCGTGGCAGTTGTGGCCTGTGAGTGCCAATCTCCGGCGGTGGCACCAGAAGCGCTGCCCTCGGTGGTTTCGCTGCATCGCTGTCTTGAAGTTTTGCTCTCTGTAGTGCCGCTGTCACCCCGTGACCGGCAGTTGAAAGGGTCACTTTCAGCTAGCTCTCGCACCGCGTCGAAAGTGAATGCAGTCCCGTTGAGATCCTGGCGCGGAGCCGCGGTACCACAAGGAGGGATTTTGACAGCACTATCAGCCGGCTCCTCGGTCACGGTTGGTGCCTGCTCTTCGACTCTGTCGGCAACGTCGGCCACGACCCGCGGTGCATCCCCGTCCACCTCCGTTGCTCCATCTGTCAAATTCTTGACCGGCTCGGTACTGGCAACAGCTTGCGCCTGACCCTCTGGCTTGTCGCTCTCGCCAATCAAACTTCTAGTTCTGGGCGAAAAGGCACCCTCTCGGATGCCGCGTCTTAGCCTCAGTTCATCGGGGGACTGCCTTGCCCTTTCTTGTTGCACCTTTTGTTCGAAGAGTCTCTTATTAACTTCGAGCTCAACCACCGTGTAACGCATGGCTGGCATGATGTCTGCGACTCCTTGAAATAATGGCATAGCAAACATGTTCATAAACCCAAGCTGTGCGTTAGACAAGGAGAGTATATCCTTCTTGGGCTGCGCCATGAGCGACGACTTGATATCCAACTCATCCTCCATAGAGGCTTGCCTTGAGAACTCTTCGGAGAGTATGTGCATCCACTTCAGGGCGGTGTCATGATGTCGAGCCTGTGACGAGATCAATCAGCCCCCTGGTGACAAGAAATGCGCGCACGGCGGAGTGGCCAAGAGCTGAGAACCAAACAAGAACAAGAATCACTTACCACATTGCTGATGTCGGCACATTTGATCAGCAGGGAGCATGCGAGTGCCTTGGAATCCTCAAGCTGACGGCCGTTCCAGCCGTCGGTGCTGTTGTTGTCCTGCACTCTTTCCTGTACATCACCAAGTTTCTTCATGTAGTCGAAGTGAAGGCCCATGTCCGTTGCGAGAATCGAGCTAATCATGAGACTGCGCATCTTCCTGTCTTCAAAGGCCGATGGCCAGTACCGGCGGAGGATCTGGGAGTAGGCAGCACAGTGGAATGACTCCAAAACCGACCTGTCGTTGTACAGTTGTGCCAGGGGTGCGTTCAACGTGGCCAAAAAGCCATTGTTGACACCGGGATGGCCTACATCGTGACCGATGGCAGTAACGAGAAGCGTGAGCGCTTCAAAAGGACCCAAAAGTGCTGCAATGGGTGATTTTTCCGCAACAGTGTCTTGTTGGCGCCCCAGTGGATATGGTGCGAGGGCTCCAATGTGGACAAGAAAGTTGAAGGTGGCTTGGAGGACATCCACGACGTGTCGGAAGTTGTGATACGGGACAAAGCTGTTGTAGGCAGCACGGCAGGCGACGAGATAGCTAATAAGTTGGTCTGCCACGTCAAGGTGAATTAGTACGGATCAGTGTCCTATTCTGACTCGAAGGGGGTTTCCAGAGCATGAAGATGGCTCGTACCTGCCGGTATCCGCCATGGCTCCAATTCTGGTTCGGCCAAAGCGTGTTTAAATATGATGAGTGCGGCAACCAGCAACTCGTCATCGGAGAAGGAGTGAGCGCAGAAGTGCCACCGGCCCACGGCGTCGGCGATTTCGACTTGACGGGTGGAAGATACCGCAATATGGGCCCCGGCAAGTTGTCCGTCGTTGCTGTCGAGGCGACATATGCCGTTCATGAGCCCGGATACCATGGCCTCACGCAGGTATGCGAATGGCTTTTGTTCATTGACGCCGACCCAAGATCGCTTTCGACCCTTGGCGACCGCCATCAATGCTTGCTGCTCCTTGGCGGCGTCCCTGTGTGCTTTGTAGGCACAGATCTCGAGGGTGGTGGTGCATTTTGGGCTGAGCGGGCTTATCAGGACGTCGACGGCGCCCAGATCCAGGCACGTTCTCATTAGCTGGCGATTCGCAGCCAGAGTGGCTTGAGGAACTGGTGCTGCTTCCGAAGCACCGTCAGTCATTTGGTGGCCACCGTTGGGCACAGTTGTTTCGGGGTGGCTGATGACGGCCACGGGGACGACAAGTTTTGAGATGTTGCGGAGGTGAGCCTCGGTAATGATCTTTTGCAACAAGCCCAGCCCGTACAGCTCTTCATTGGGCGTGTGGATTTCAGAGGCCTGAGCCACAAGGGGAGGGGTGGAAGGAGATGACCCGGAAAGAGCACGCTGGTCTTGTATTTGGTCATTAAATGGTGTATCCAACAGCACCAGCGTTGGGATTATGTCGGACATGGACCCGTCTTGGAGTTGGAACAGGGTCGACAAACAGGCCGCACCTGTCCCGCATACATGAACTGGAGGATCGGATTAGCATACGCTGGGCGCCGTCAGACGGAAAAAAAAAGGGACGCGCGAAGCATGGAGGGTAGTCGTTGGTGTCACGAATTGAAAGCAGGACGTACCGTCGCCGAAGGTGTCAAGCAATGGCTGCACAAGCTCTCGGGCGTGGTCGCGATTCCAGCCGAGCTGAGCATTCTCGTTGGCTGCATTGTTTGTATCCGGTGCAGCACCTAGCAGTCTATCCTCGCCAACAAGGCGATTCACATAGATGACGTTGCATGAAAGGCGGTCCATTGCGGCATCGGGAGGCTACCAGTCTCGCGACCGGAGCACGTTGCCCACAAAGGCAGGTAGAAATTGTGTCAAGCGACAGGCGGCAGGCTGGTCACAACTTCGAACCCGTCTTGCGGGAGGTACGACAAGTAACAGTGTAATTCGAGACAGCGGCGTCGTACGTCGGATTGATGGCCAGCTGTCAGCAGGATGGCGGGGACGAGAACCAGAGACTGAGTGAATCGTGCGGCCGTCGTCGTCGTCGTCGTCGGGCAACGGTGTCGACCATGCAGGGCGGCAGTGGACGCGGATTGTCGATTTGCGGACGGAGGCTGCAGAAACGTAAATTGGATGCCGGGCCGGGACGCAAAAGAATTATCACGGGAGGGCTGTGAGAGGGTCGGCTGGCGAAAAGCAAGGTCGAATTGGGTCGAGTGGGAGAGCTGTTGCCAGCAGCAGGATCTGATTCCAATGCCTCCGAAGAGCAGTCTCTACCGGCAAAATTGCGCCCGGTGGCGAGGAAGTCGCGCGACAGAGTGGCACCTGGGATGGTGGCTTGTGGTCGACGGAGGAGGGGGGGGGTAATTAAAGAGCCGGCGAAAGGAGCGATGCGGGATCAACAAATGGAAGCCGGGGAGGGAGGATGGAGAATGGAAAATGACGACTGGGACCGGGGCGGGTGCGTGAGCGAGAGGGAGAGGGGGAGGGGGGGAGAGAGCGCGCGCGCGCGACTGAGTGAGTGGGTGAGTGAGGGAGTGATGTGAGAGAGTGAGTGAGTCGCAACTCTGCGGCGAGAAGCTGGTGGTGTCGAGGTGGTGTCGGAGGTGTCGACTCGTCGGGTGTCGCACGTGGAGGGCGAGGGTGGTGTTTGCGAGGCAGCTCGCTGTGGAGGCCACTTTGCAGGCCGTTTCGGAGGGAGGCTGCTGTGGAGGCCACTCTGGAGGAGGCCACCACAGCGGTACTCGTGGCTCGTGGCTCGTGGCTCGTGGCTCGTGGCCCAACCATCGACCCTCGGGAGCCCAAGTGCGCGGGCTGCAACAGCTGCACAGGCCCCACAACTCGAAGTCTAGAAGGGCGAGCGAAGGACGGCGGCGGGCCTCGGGTGGGCGCCCAAGGGCAGGTGGGTTCAATGTTGAGTGTGAGGGTGCACGCGGTGGATAACCGGCAGGTTGGACGGCGACCAGTCGACCGTTTCCGGGGAGCGTTCGACCCGCGGCCATTTTCGTCCCAGGCCAACAGGGAACATTTAAATTCCAGAAGCATGGAGCCGGCCAGACAATGGCGAATCGTAACAATAGCACCGACTGCCGAGCGCCGTGGGACCGGCTGACTGGACCGGGAGACGCTGGACGTGCTGCCATGCAGCCCATGGGGGTCACCAAGCCTGGGCGCGGCGCGAGCGCGGTGCTGCCAACCAAGACGATGAATTAATTCATGGCTGCAAGCCCCGTCGAAGCCCGCCTGGCCCGCCGCCCGCCCCGTGCATGCATGTGCGCGCGCCCATGCAGACAGAGCAGACAGTCAACCCTATTACGAGGTACCGATGCACTTTTGCAGCTGCCCCGCACCACCGCGCTGGCAAGTTACTTGGTAAGTACTTACTTCTTACTAAGTACTTAACCTAAAGTAAGCACTTACTGCCGGGCTTGGTACGTCAGGCACACGCATACCATACCTGCAGGTACCTCGGTGCTTGTGCCTGCCCTGCCCTGCCCTGCCCTGCTCGACACCTGCTGACACCTGCGTCTCCCGACACACAAAGCCAATGTCATCTTCAGCCTCTCTGTTTGCCTCCATTTTACGGAGCACCGTCGTCGCAATGCAGCTTATCCATATCCATATCTACGGGGAAGCACTCCATCTTCCGTCATACCGAGGACGGGTACGGACTAATGCATACGTATCTAAATAAAGCGAGACCGGCCAGCTCCGCAATGTGTCCCCAATTCCCAATTCCTTCGGGGCCAAAGACGAAACTCGGATTCCACGCTGGAATCAACGAAGGAATGCCGACCGACGCGATTGCCATCAGTCCGGCTGCCGAGCAAGAACCCACCACTTGCCGCGTCAACAATGACCATCGGGAAGTGGGCGGGCGTTGGCGGATAGAGCGTTCGAGCATCTCGTCCGAGAGTGTAGATGACGACCATTGCTCGTCTACCTGACCTGACCTGACTATTATAGTTGACCTGACCAAACTACTGCAATAGGGAGATGAGGGATTTTACTTAGTTAGATATCCTAGGAGGGATCTACTCTCTATAGAGTGTTAAGGACTAGCCTTACAGGCGACTGCATGTAAGTGTTACTCGTATTAACTATAAACTGAAAGAGAAAAAAGAGAAAAAGAGAAGTTCTTTGTCTCTATTTTTTATACTATTATACATATAAGTTTTAATATATATTTAAAACATAGAGCCGGAGCCGGCCCGGGAAGCAAAACTACGTAATAGCAGGCAGAGTTTTTCTTCCCAGCTGGAGGGTTTTCCATGTCTGATAGTTATAAAATGAAACAAGACGCCGTGGCACACAACCTCTGCCAAATTTGGCAGCCATGACCGGTGCCGGCTGGCCGGGACGGGGCCCTACGGGTACCCAGACGTGATGCTTGATTAGCCCGGTCAAGATGGTCGGGCTTGGCCATTCATCATGTTTGCCCCTCACCACGTGCCTCGGGCGTGTCTGCCTGCCGGCAGATGTGCCAGCAAACGCGTACGCAGATTATTTTGCGCCCGCAGAAGAAGAGTACGTAGTTGGTATACGACTCGGTTGTAAACACGCCGTCAGAGTCATACCCAGATTTGTGACAAACACACAGCAGGGAGTACTCCGTACCGCGAATTCACCCCAAACTCAACCCTGAACTCTGAACTGAAGCATTGGCCTCCCGGCGTCTTGGCAAACACAAGGAGAATTCCGGGGTCGCCCGCGGGAATGAAATGCCAAGCCCGCCATTCCGTTTCCGGAGACCTTCCAGAATATTACGTCAAACACTCCTAAAAAAAAAAGTAAAGGCAAGCCAAGTGAGAGAAGCGGCTGGAGTGGCTAAAAAAAGAAAGGACAAGAGAAAAAAGAGAGAAAAAAGAAAAAAAAACCCTGCCCCCTCTCGCCCCGAGTACACATGTAGGCGCCGGCCAGAGCACGTTTTGAAGCGATCCCTGTGTCGAATGGCCCCCTGCTCGCCGTCCAGGAGCCGTCGAGGGCGGAGAGGAGGAGGACTCGGTGCGTCTGCGTCTGCTCCATGTCGGCATTCCTTCCGCACACATGCGCGCACGCACGTAGTTAGTTACGTGCCAGACACCAATGGACGTGGACACGAGCAGCACCGCTACTCCTAACCACTGATATTGATGCCCGTGCTGCTCGGGGGCACGCGGAATCTTCGTGTCGTGCCCGTCTCGCAGTCTGCACCGGAAAAAAGGAAAAATAAAAGGAAAAAGCAAAGGGCCACGCGCCAGGGCACACGCTGACGGCCGACTCGCAACCCCCCGTTACCCCGTCGGTTTTGCACTTCCCTCTCATCGCTAGCAGCTTGCCGTGCCGATGCCCGTGACGTGACGTGACGCCTTGTCTTTTCTGTTCGCTCCCTTTGCCCTGCTCACACCAGCAACAGAACCGCGATTACTCCGTACTCCGTACGTCCACGGAAAATTCGCCTCCCCCCGTCCGCCCCGCCACGCCCCGCCACGCCACGCTTGTAACTACATCATAAAACAGACGAGGCGCGCGGCCGGCGGGAAAAAGGAAGAAAAAAAAAAACCCCCCCCACCAGAAACCACTCCTCTCCCCCTTGCAGAGAAAACACGGCAAGGGGAAAAAAAAGAAAGAAAAAAAAAAGTAGTTTCCACAGGGCCACAAGGAAGACGTTGGCCCATCCAACTGCCGACCTCCCTCCCCGCCCGCCCGCGTGGGCCAACCGAAACCCGGCATTCGGCCGAACCGCTGATACTTCGTCCGCCGCCGCATCCCTTGTACTGTATACCGTACCGTCCGCTCGGTCGTCTTCGTGTCCGTGCAAGTCGTGACGGTAGCAGTACTCGTGCGTGCCGAGTGCTCAAGTACACGTGCAGACGCCCAGGCCGCAACAAGTCGACGACTTGTGCACGACAAGAAGTGGCTTCAGACACGTCACGTGATGCTCCCGTCTGGTCGAACAGGCTGCACGGCGCTGCACTGCACCGCACGTGTGCCACCAGCCATCAACCAGCATCTCCCACGGAGGGAGTACAGCCATGATGATCCCACGACAACGCACACAAGTCTGGTCTGCCTCTTTTGCGAGCACCCGCCTGCATGCACGTCATGTGTGGCCGCCCCCTCCTGCAGTCCTTGGCATCGAGTCCTCCCCCCGCGCGTCCCCGCATAACCCGCCGCGTGTCCCGCAGTCTCGAGGGATGAAACATGCATCCCACCCGAAACAACGTACAACTTGCTCTTGTCACAATCTTACTTGCTTTTCTTTTCTTTCTTGCATGTATTCCTTGGACTATGCCAGAAATGATTCACGACTTTGCTCCTGATCCCCCCAACCTTGACTGCGTAATTCGTCTCGGCCATGCCTTGCCCTGCCAAGGGAGGACCGTCTCTACATCTACTTACAATCGACAATTCCTTCTTAATGCAGTGAGACTCCAAAAACCCCGTCCATTGCCAATAAACGCTCTAGGCACTGTCCCGACTCTTCTTGGGAAAAACATACCCCGTCTTTTTCTCTTTAGCCTGCTTGTCTTGTATTGTGTTCCCTTCGTACCCCCGTCGCACCGCTTACACCAACGCCTTGCCCACCTACACAAACACATATATGCTCGCTGCGTCTATTCGCCCCGTGTCGCCTTGTCCCCCTCGAGATGGATCTCGGCTACCAACTCTACGGCGCCCTCTCCAGCTCCATCTGCCGGCACGGAAATGACCCCCCCTTCATCCCACGAGGCCCTCTCCTCGAATGGCGCCGCCGGTGCCATGTCCGTGTCTTGTTCCGACAGCGCTTTGCCTCTCTCATCGCCTGACGAGTCAAACTGCGCATCGTCACTGCCACACCCTGCGTCCCCAATGCCGTTGACACCGTTGCCAATCAGGCTGGTGAAGGTCCAGCTTTGAGTCATGTCTAGCCCCTTGGATCCCGTGTGGTAGTTGCCATCATCCTCAATGCTACGACGAATCGTGTTACCGTCGTACATCGGCAGCTCGTCTTCATCATCAACTCCTGTAAGTGGGGTCACTGTCGTCTTGGTCGATCGCTGTGTCATGACCTCCTCACCAGACTCTGTCGCTTCATGGTCAGAGTGAGCTGCCTCCCTGTCGAACTTGTCAAAGATTTCCCTGAATCTGGGTCCTCCCAGTGGCCCGCTGCTACGGCGACGGTAGAAGAGTAGATATGCTGCCGAGGTGATGACGGATGTGGCATCTGACACCACGTGGACATTTGAATCTATGTTGTCACAGTTAGCATTTGTCTCACACGCGTCAAGTCACTAACCCCTCCGTCGGGTCGGCTGTCCTGTCATGCGCACCATTGTAATTGTACCATTGTCCGTCTACAAAATTCTTGGCATATGCCGTGTAGTGGCCACCGCCGAGGCCGCCATAATGATCATCAACCGCAATCAAGTCGTAGATTTCGGCCTTGCCATCTTCTTTCTGGATCACCCTGGATGTGAGGTCCAGGCCTTCGATGGGAAAGTCAACAAGAACGTCAAGTTTGTCGCGTCGCCAGCCTGAACTGCTGAAGCGCTTGAGATGAGCTACTAGGATATCGGGCGTCTTCCACAGATCAAACTTCTTGCTGGCGCGCCGGTGCTCTTTGCAGCGAGGACAGTACCACATGTCTTGCTCGGACAAGATTTCTGCTCGCTCAAACTCATCCAGACATTCTTCGAGGGTAATGCCGCGGGTTTTGCGCGTGACGCGTCGTCGTTGCGCAATCTTCAAAGCCGGGTCGTGAAGAGTCTGGACATCTACAAACGTCCTTGCGCCGCGGGCCGGGTCTGGCTTATTTGTATAATTGCCAAAGACGGCTTCCCAGGCATCCTCAGTCCAGTCGACGACAATGCCTTCGAAAAGACGAATCAAGGGCCCACCGTCAGAAACGGCAGGGGGCATAGGCTGAGGGGCAACCATATTCGCTCTTTGGGACAGCTTGCTTGCTCGGGTTTGCTTGTCACGTCTTTTATTGCCCTTCTTGCCATATGCCTTGTGTCCCTTAAACTTCTTGCGACTTCCTTGGTTATACCTGGGGTGATGTCTGCCGGTTCGACCATTGACCTGGTGACGTATTGTGAACATTGTCCCCATAGGAACTACGACGGCGGGGTGGCAGTCTCTCACCTTGGAAGCTGGCTGGGCATCCTCCTCGCTTGATTCCTCCATCATTCGCGTCTGAGTAGACCCTGCTGCGACTTCATCCTCGTCTCCGCTCTCCTCGATGCTAGAGCTGGTACAGTTGGAACTCCCGGGGCTAGCTGCATCGCTGTCCTTTGCCCTGAGTTCAGGAATACGATCAGCGATTTTGGGCAGCGTCCTGCTGTTGTCGACACTGGACCACCCAGTTGGAACTGGACCGTCACTGTTGCTCCTGAAGTAGCAAAGCTCAAAGAGGTTCTGGAGCTCTGGATTCAAAAAGTTGGCAGCGTCGGCAAATTTTGGCGCCTGTGTGTTGAAGTGTTTGAGAATTGTCGGTTGTGTGACCGAAGAGCGATGGTTGTTACTTTTATCGACTGCGTCTTTGAGCGTGATATCGACCATGTCGTCTTCACCTTCAACCGAGTTGCTCGCAATCTTGCTGTCGCCTGAAGAGTCAGCGTCAGAGGCTGCAGAGCTGATCATGTCTGCGTCGACGCCGTCGGAGGCATCGGATTCCTGAGTGTTCTTAAACTTGGTCCACGTAGAGAATGTGGCAATCTTCTGTAAAATCTTGCGTTTAATGGCATCGTGGTCGGATGCTTGTTCTCTTGTCAGTGTGATGAAATGAGGGGGTGAGATCCCCTCTGGACCGCGACCTGGAATTTGCGGCCTCCGATGGAGAACCGGTACGACTATCGTGTCGTATTCCTCGTCAGACCACTCTGCTGACTCCGGGGGGGTGTCAATATCCAACATGGATCGATATTTCTGATGCGGTCTCTTGCCAGGCCAATTTGTAGGAACAGCCTCCAGTTCGTGGATTGTCGGCGTGTCCGAGGACTGAATCTCCTCGGATACGTCCTGCGTGTTGGCATAAATTTTGAAGAATCGATCCTTGAATTCCTCGGCACCCATCAAGCGCTCGACTGGGACACCAGTTCTGACCGAAATGAATTGCTTCAATGACTCTATGGAACTGTGCCTTGGCAACTCGACCTCAATCTTCACGGGGACGTCGTTGAGTGGGAAAAACTTTACGGACTTGGACCACATGTTCTCTAGTGGGAGCGGCAACGTCAGGTTATTGAAAGGATCAAAGGTGATACTAATCTTGCCACACTCGGGGCACTTCAGTGTTGACTGGTACAGGCCAGTAAAGAGATCTGCGATGACAGAGTCATCTCGGCGGCAGGTTATATCCCATACCTTGTCAGCCATCTCTTTGATAGCTTCAGGGTTGTTGATCATGTCATCAGTGGAGTCGGGCTTCTCAATGTAGGGCTTGTTCTCGATCCTGCTCAGATCTTCTTGAAGGGCATCGAGCAAAAATCCCAAGAACTCCTGGGAATCCTGCTGGCTCCATCCAGAGAAGGTAGGACGGCAGCGACCTACAGTGGATTTGAAGTCTCGTGGACTTACGGAACCGCGATCTTTCTCGTAGATTTCGCGGAGAAGATTGGCGAAGACGATGGCCACTCTACCCTCAAACCCTAGCACATTGGTTTTGTTTATTTCGGTGAAATAGGAATCAGTCAAGAAGTACTTGGTGAGTTCCTCGACGCTCCGAACGCATTGCAAAGCAGAGTTCATATAGCAAGTGTTTCCCAGGTTTTGCAGACCAACGGCGCCGATGCTTCTTCCACTCCGCTTCTTTTGCACACGGCCTCGCGTCATGGGGCCGTCAAATACGGGGCTGCTTCGATTGCTGCTAGTTTTGGAGGAGATTGTGCTTGCCACGAGGCGTGACGGTGCCGACTTGTCAGCCGCCTTGATCCGACCGGTGTAGTTGCTCACAAAAGCATTGCCAATAGCCTCATCCAGAACCAAGGTTTGATCCGTCGTCAGCTCGTGATGTTGCAAGGTTGACTGTCCGTTGAACTTGTCATTGGCAGTCTGATCGATGAGCGGCACGGAGACTCGAAAATCTCTGACTTGCGAGAAGGAGACAACATCGACGAGCAATGTAGGCCAGATGAACTGATTCCCCTTTCCGCCACGAGCTCTCCCAGGCGAATCCGGGGGAGTGAGTGCTGACGCACCCTCGGTCCCTTGTCCAGTGACTTGCACGGAGGCCGGAATCGAAAACAGTCGCACCTTGCGTTCCAGACTTACTCCTGCAAGGGTCTTGATCTCCTTGAGAAAGCTTTGGGCATGAGCAGTGGCGCTCCTTGCCATGAGCAGAGGGGGTGGGTTTCGGGCCTTGAGAGACTGTTCAATGGGAATAGTGCTGACATCGGACCACAGCCGATGTACTTGAAAAACAGGTGGGTGAAACTCGTAAAGGATGTTGGGTGGTGCTTGTTTGCTATCCGCAGTGTTGACAGCAATGCGAGCAATCGGCTGTTGTCCTTCCTTCATGCCGTACCAATCCATGACTAGTTTCCAAGCATCTTCCGGAAATAGTTCAAAGGATTCACTGCCCAAGCCAGGTATGAGACGAACAAAATCCCTGCCGCTAGAGTCTTTGATGATTTCCTGGACAATGTCTGCGTTGTCAACCGGCCCCAAGGAGACACCCTCACCGTCAGCCGCGACAGACTTGGAGCCGGGCCGTAAAGCAAGGGCTTTATCGACCCAAGTTCTCGAAACCAGGTAGGCCACACTGCCTTCTTGCACGGGAGCTTCCGCAAATGCTTTTAATAGCATTTCAATGATTTTGACTTGCTCTAGCAGCGGCGGGGGTGCTAAAAAAAATTTCAAGTCAACGTTTGGCTCATTTAAATTTTTGTATATTCACGCAAAATCTTTGACCCAGGCTTGTGGGTGTCTGTTCCCGACATATACTTGACATGCCAGGGCACATAGGGAATCGTCCTCTTCAGTGCAACAAGGTTTCTTACCTTGAGACAGAGAGGCCTCGTGGCCGTTCACATCGGGGGCATCGATGCTCATTGCGCGAGGGAATTCTGCGGTAGATGGACTTCGTTGCGGGGTAGACTGAGAGGCTTCCAAGTCCATGGTGGTGCCGTTCTTGGATGGAGGAGTGTCGGGATCCATGCTGGAGGCCCTTCGTTTTAATGGCGAGGAAGATCGTTGTGGCAGGTCGGCACCGCCATTCATCACGGCCCTTCTCGGGACAACAAAGGGAGACTGGCTTCTGCTTGTGTGGGGTGCAGGGCCAGTCTCGTCTCCTCCTCGATCGCTGTCGAGAGACAACTCGGCGTAGGCGGCGGCGCAAGGTGAGGATGCCGTCGAGGAGGCGTAGTCAGCCGAGACGAGGGAGACGGCGTGGGTGTGTTGCAACCGCGGGGGGAGGCTTGAGGCGGTTGCAACAGGCAGCGGTTCCGAACGAAGGAGATATCGAGGGACGCAGGACTCGCGGGTGGGAATTGCAGAACTGGAATCGGCAGGGAAGGACGGGAGAGGATCGTCGTCGGGTTCAATTTCACACACAGGCAAGACGGGATCGGGGGACGGCGGAGTTGGAGCGTCCGGAACTTGCTTGGTCGATGGCGGCGGGCGGGCAAGCTTTCTCTTCTTTGAGGACGGCGTCTTGACAGTGAGCTGCACGGGCAGCTCGTCGACAAACGAGGACGATGGCGCCGAGGGTGAAAGATTTCTGATTCAGTAAAAGATGAGGGACTGTTGGAGCAGCCTCACGCATTTAAAGGGAACAAACGGGAAAAAAAAAGAAGGGAAGGAAAAAGAAAACAAGGTTCCGGGGCGGTTTTGCGGTAGTCTTGTGGCGAGGACACAAAAACGGGAACTCCAGATGGTTCGGACCGACCAACATTGATTGAGCCAGGCCGACCAGTTTGAGTAGATTTGACTCGAACGGCGCCGGGAGACCCCCCTTGGGGGGGGGGGCAGCTGAACATTGAGCACAGCGAGCGGCAGGCGGCGTCAGTGGAGTGGTCAAAGCCAGACGCGGACGCGGGGGGCCACAAACGGGGACCACAAACGGGGATGGCCGTGGGCGTACGGAATAAGTTTTTAACTTGACTGGTGCACATGTGGGGAAGAACGCTTGGAGCAACAACAGGGGGGCGGACAGGAGAGAAGGAAAGAAAGAAAGAAAGGAACGAGAGGGAAGAAGAAAGGAAAGAACGAGAGAGGCGCAGAGACGCACACAGAGAGACAGACATGAAGAGAGAAGAGAAGGAGCATCAGGGAACCAGACGACAAGACGCTGTAGGAACAACAGCCGGCTGGACCGTCAGTGGACGGTTGACAGCACTTGAGTACTTCGTAAAGTAAAGTACCTAACCTAGAGGGAGCCACGAGATCCGGCACAGACTACTGCGTTAAGTACCGACCAAGCACATGCCAAGTACGTACTTCTCAAGTACACATGCACAAACCCTGCTACTTGACCTGCCGGTTGAGACTTTCATTTCATCTCGCCCTGGCAGCCGTCTCGGGCTCGTCAGATCAGTCAATTCAGGTTCCTACCCAAGTACTTACTTAAGTACCTAGGTAGATGTACGCACACTCCAAATTCCATCAATCAGCCATTCATTAACAAACTAACTACTCACCCAGGCAGGAGGAGGGACGTTGTACTCGTCACGCAACGTGTCGTCGGCCGCCGCTGGGCTGGCGCACTCTCCTTGTGCTTCAATGAATCTTCCCAACCAACACGGACTTGTGATGCTCCTCTAAACCAACTAGTCATCTGAAAGTTCCGACCTTAGATATCCCTCTAGCCTAAGTACGCACGTTCTGCCATTACATCCAGCATATCGACCCTATGCAGCCGAAACCGTTTCAGCAAGCCTAAACGCCACGTACCAATCGGTATGAGCCACCTCTATAAAACTGTGTCTTGTCTACAGTGTTGCTGTCCATTGCCGGTGTCTGCTCGTTGAACTTCTTGTATGACTGACTTTTTTCTACCACTGCAATTTTTGTGCTGCCAATATGAGCCTCCATGTGGCCTTGATCTCTCAACTTGGGCTTCAAGTCGCATGAAAGCTGGCCGGTACATGGTCTTTATCCCTTTTTTTTTGGTTGTTTCAGGCTTTTTCATTTTATCGAAGAAAGAAAGAAAGAAAGGCAATCAAGGTGATTCCCGTCACTTGACAGGTGCTGGACCGAATTGCTCTCATCTTGTATCCTTTTTCCTTTGTGTTTGGCTGTTTATAGTTTGGCATCCGTCTCCTTAAACTCGCTAATCTGCTTGATAGGACGTACGCCTGGGCTGGCTTGCAGACTAGCTTTGAACTGGCGTACATCGGTAATGACTTGAGCTGTTTCGACTGCGCTGCTGTCTTCCGTAGACCCATTTGTCGCCGCAGTGTCCGAGGTCTGGGCAAGTCCGCACTGCATTAGTTTGGAAATGATCCCATTTAGTTTTTCGCCCTCCAGAGCCCTACTCTCTTTCAGATATCCGCGTACGACGTCCAAGCTTTTCCGTTTCTTTTTCGGAACATCCACAACACCAGCCTCGTTTAATATTTCCACCACCTTGGTATCCAGGCCACGTGCCTTGAGGTGCAGTGAGAGGCGACAGCGAGTGCTTGAAGAGGGGTGAAAAAATGTCTTGTAGAACTGCACCATTTGTGTTTTCGTAAGCGTCGTAACGTCGTCTGCATCGTGCTGGGCTGTTTGGGCATCTCGACGTCAGCGTACATCGTCCATATACTATATATAGGTCACACGCAGCGTGTTACGTGTCAGACTTCTCTCACCTAGCTCGAAATCGTAGTATTCGGATTCAATCTGGATCCAGTGTCTCGCCGCCTCCTGGCCCAGATCACGTAATTTCTCTAGGCACCTCACCAACAAACTTCGCTTGTGGCTCTCGAATTCGCAATCGCTCATTTGCTCAAGCTTCTGTCCAAATCGGGCCAAAAATGTCTCAATTCGTCTGTCGAGGTACTTGGGCTTCTTGTTGCTCTGTATCAATAATCGGAGCCCAGTTGTAGTGGAAAAGTTCCGGATGCCTGTGAAGACGACATAGCCAAGCGCCTCCTTGGTGCGGAGCTGGTCAAAAGCAGGCTCCCGCATCATTTGTTCGATAAGAAGAGTCTTTCCTCTGAGTTGACGGTCGCCTTGTTCGCCAACGTAAAACCATGTCTCAACACAGTGATTGACATCTTGAGGATTCTTGAGGTCACGCCTGTACACGTAATTGGAGCCACGGGGAAGTATCAGGGAGCGTATAATCGGCCACTGGGATCGAGGCAGAGGGCGAGGCCTGAGCGTAGACTCGACCATATCGGTCAGCTCGACAGCGTCGCTTCTCTGCAGGTTGCCAAGAGCGTATACTTCAATGTACAATTGAGACAATATCTGCTTTTGGAAAAGTCGCACAGCATCCGCGGTGACGTGTTTTAGCTCTTCAGCCTTTTCGTCTATCGTGTAAAAGGTATCGGCGTTGAGCCAAGTCAGATAGCCTCCTGTTAATCTATAAGCTGGCTCAAGGTGCGAGTTTTCGTAAGCACGGACAAGTTGCTCGTGGACGATGCGAAAGCGCTCCTCTTCGATATCGAGGTCTCTCATAGTGATGGCCACCTGCTTGAGCAAGACGGCAAGTTTCTCATTGTATCCAGAGATCCTGATATCAAGACCTCGCGTACTGAGCGAGACGATATAATCCAGTCCGGCAAGCTGAGCATCGTATGAGTATTCTTGGAGGGCATCTTGGACGAGCCGACTGAAAAGGCTTGCCTTGACGCTGTTCTCCGCAGACGCAAAGATGATGGGGTTTTGCAAGCAAACACAGACATATGCTTTGGGAACCCAAAATGTATCGTCCTTCTTCCACCAAGTCCGCGCTCCTTGGTCATTCCGCAAGACCCATGGAGCCAAGGCAGGCTTTGAGACCTCCTTCTTCTCCACCTCAAGGCTGTCAGGGATGAATTCGTTCTTGCGCGGCAATCTTAATTCGGGGAGACGCCTGCTTTTAGGCATCTGCATGGCTGCTTGGAGATCGGACATGAGGCTTGAAGGTATCTTCTCGTAACGGTACTCTGTTCCGTACCACTGTTCTGTCTCATCCCAATTTCCTGGAAACTCTCGGGAAACAACCACGAGTCTCATGTTCTCTGGGCGCAACTTTTCCAAAAACATTGCAATAAGCGAAGGGTCAAAAGTCCGCAATCGGCTTTGTCCACTTAGCAGCCACTCACGGGGCAGGGGCTTCTGCATGACAGAGCTGACTGAACTCGTGAATTTGCTAGCGAATACCTTTGGTGCAAACTTGAAGTCCAACTCGGCCACCCTCTTCTGCTCCTCGAATATCCATTCCTGCGGAGGAGATTCCCGTAGCATTGCAACGTACTGGAAAAAGATGTTGGTGATTTGAGGGTAGTGATCCAGGCCCTAAATTCAACAAGTCTCTGTTAGCTCCTGTCACCTCACTCTTATGCATGACGACGGGGATGTCTGTACGTGCCTCCTTGGTCAGCTTCAGTGACACTTCAAAGATACCAGGCGATCCAGGACACACAGGGTGCGCACCACTGGATATACTGTTGACCCAGCCCTTGGTTTTGAGGTATGACATGAGGCTGCCGGGGCTTTCGTGCCCCACGAGATGGCTAATGTATCTGCCCGGTTGCGTCTCAAACATGGTCTCCTCGTCAAGAGAGGGGAACATCAGAACAAGTGTTCTCGAGTCCAAGACTGGTTTGGCAAAGCACTGTGTGGCCAGGTCGGCCTCACGATAGACGGGTTCCTCAGTCCACCTGTTTGGAGACAAATTCTTGTTTTCAATGCCCGAGAAGAGCTCCACCACCCATTTCTGCAATACATCAAGTGGTTCGCGGCCAAGAACGACGAGCTTCATTCGGTTGGCAGAGTAGTGCTTGGCGTGGAACTCGAGGAACTTTTCACGAACGTTGATCCCTCGGGACTCGGGTATCGCCTTGAGCACCCGCAGGTTGCCTGTAGAGAATTGACTATACGGGTGCTCGGGATTTGCCAGTGATTTGCTCAATTGGTATAAGCGCCAAATATCGTTTTGTAGGTTCTTGTTGTTCTCTTCGTTGACCGCCTGCAACTCTCTGTCCACCGTGTTTTCCAGAAAAAGAGGCGCAATGAAGAACTGCGCAAAACGGTCAAGGGCGCCGAGGAGCGGTGACGGATTGGTGGCTGAAGGCTCGTCATTGTTGGCAGGCAAGGCCGCAACCTCGAAGTAGTAGTTTGTCGAAGTAGATGTCGTGTAGGCATTGGAGCTACCCGAGTTCGCAGACAAGTACTGGCCGTATTCGTTTTCGCCGGGAAACTTGGCTGTGCCCATGAATAGAAGCTGCGGCGGTACAAGTATTAACCAATGAGTCAGAGACAACGACGATAATAGAATCAAAGGCAAGGACTCGGGTGCTGCATATACTTACATGTTCTACACCATGTGCCAAACCAGGCATTTCTCTGGGATCGCAGAAGTTGCCGACATTGACGTCCAAGGCAGCACTGGCCTTGTCGGTCTCGGGGTCGTGAACGAGAAGCACCTCGAGCTCGTTCTCGAGACGGACAACGCGGTAGTCACGAAGGTCATGCAAAGGCTTTTCTAGGCGGTCCGTCACGAGAACAACGGCAGCCTGGCGGCCGGTGGCCAAGTCCGACGAGCGTGGGGGTGACATTGTACAAGTTCTAACGCCGCGAGCCAGGCCACAGAGGACGACTTGCAAGACGCCAGAGGAGAATGCCGAGGCAACCGAGAGAAAGAATTCGTCCTGGCCGTCGATGGGCTAGGGCAGGTTGTATGCGCAAGTGCACAGCTCAGGACGGGATACAAAGCGTCCAGAGAGAGATGGTCCGCACGACTCGACGAGAGGGAGCAGACCGTCAGACGACGAGCCAGCCAACGTCGCCAATGGCCTACACGCTACACCTAGGAAGTATGGAACTACCTGGTCGTGTATGGATGGGCCTATGCGATACGACACGAAACAGTATGCGTCACTCGTGAGCAAGACGCGTGAGGCGGTCCGTCGGGTGGGAAGAAGGAGAAGATGCGAGTGTGGTGGCGGCAGCGGCAATGCATAAGTAAGAGGAGGTGCGCTGAGGTGGTTTTCCCTCTATTCAGCTTAAGTACCCAAGTCGGTAAGTTCTGGGGTTATTCACGGGTACCCGGATAGCTGAGTGGATGCAGTTCGGGCGGTGAATGCTTGTGTTCCTGCATGGCCGCCTACTTGGGCACTTGAGTACTAACGTACTTCGAACCACAGACCAGACGACCAGGCACCTCGCGTCAGGAGCAGCGCGCAAACAAACAAAACACCAGACGACGACCTCAGCAAGATGCATCAATCAACATGTAAACTCTCCCGGTGCTCTGTCGCCTGGGCAGGCACCACACATGTGCATTTTGCTCGGGCAAACTTTGCATGTTCAAACATGGGGATACGTCGGTGTGATACCATCTGGCATCCACACATCCCCGTGGGCATTGTACGCCACACCCTGTACTCCATCAACAGCCGTTTTCCCCCTGACGGAGTGTGCCTTATTGAAACTTCGGCGTCAGCGTCACCAGGGCTGCCATGCCAGGGCCCGAGAGCACCTGTTGTCGTCGAGGGAGGCGTCAACCCAACCGTCAAATCCATCCGTGGCTCTCCGTGTTTGAATCGAGCAATGGACAACGAATGCCAGTCTGCAATGCCCCTGTGAGACCTTGTCACTCGTTGCGATGCAAGACACAAGACCGTACACGATAACGATAAGTGGCAGACAACCGCTACATCCTGCTAGGCGTGTGCGGAGCAATACTGGGGAGTTTTTACGGCGTGCTGGGAATAGTACTTGCTCACCAGCTTGCTCTGGAGGCTCAACTTGCGTACTCAGTCTTGCATGCACCACGTCCCAGGATGCCTTCCAAAACCTAATCAAGTACCAAAGGCGATTGCGATTCACGCGTGGCTGCGGCACAAACTGCACCAACACTGCAGCTTCACCTGGAGGCAGACAGGGGTCTCAAACCCGGAATACCATCTGGGTACTTTATGAACAGAGTACGTATAGTCGCGCTCAATGCCGTCTGGGGCACGTACAAGCACTCAAGGTAAGTACCAAGTACGTACGGAGTAGCCAAGTAGCAAATGCAATGCAAGCGTTGTGCATTGGCATGTGCATTAGTTAGTGTCAGTGCTCTGTGTGCACACTGCGCACACCGCAACCTGTCAGCCGAAGCAATGCCGGCCGTATGGTCCTAGACTCCTGTCCAACGGCAAATCCCGAATAGCGCTACCTACCTACCTAATTTGTATTGATTGATTCCTACTCGAGTACTTGATTTAATCCATTGGGTTTTCTACTCCCCCTTTTTCCAAGCACACAACTACCCCCTTGAGTACTTAGTAGGTAGTCAGTCTCTGTAGTCGGCGCGCGCCACATCAAAAATGGTCTCACAACCAACGTTCCGTCTCGTCTCGCCTCGTCTCGCCTCTTTGAAGGGAATTGTGTCATGTCCCGTCGCGTACAAGATGCCACGCGACCAATCGGTAAAGACAATATGGCCAGGACCAGGTGTCTCGACAACCAACCGCTTGGCTGCTTGTAATGTCAACTGGTGGTACTCCGTAGTCCTTGTCACGATGTGTCGAGGTACCTACTTTGAGTACTTGGGAAGTTGGCGCATTCTTCCGTATCCATATCGTGGACCTTACCTGAAAAATGCATACCCGCTTGCCATGTTCGCGCAACGAATGAGTCTTGCTTCGACATTTGGAAAAGTCTACGACATAGACGACTACTTTAAACTCAAGCGGCAAAAGGTTTGTTTTTTTGGGGAGTATGGGTCGGTCTGGTGACTGCCACTTTGCATAACCCTTAGGCTTCGTAATCCCTGTGTAGCAGCGCTGTGCTACGAGTCTTCGACAGACCAACTTGCCCTTCTGGTGGCCCTTGAAGAGGGGCAGTTGATCATGGTGACGTTCGTCTCGAGAGGTAAAACATCTTTGAATTAAAAATTTGCGCGGAATACTGAGCAAACCAGTTTTTGGCAATATAAGTCATGAATTATCTCTGTCTAGTATGAAGAGACCGGGCGCAAGTGCGAGTCCTTGGCCGATACGATCTTTTCCCTCAGTCGGCTTCACTCAGGGGTACCATGTCAGAGAGATG
This sequence comes from Metarhizium album ARSEF 1941, assembly GCF_000804445.1. Lineage (NCBI taxonomy): Eukaryota > Fungi > Ascomycota > Sordariomycetes > Hypocreales > Clavicipitaceae > Metarhizium > Metarhizium album. Next base: position 197,835 of record NW_024467600.1, read on the forward strand.
GCTGGGTTGACAGACATCGCTGGTCTCGTGAGGCAAGTCTCATGGAACAATGGTCACAGGCATGAAACTGCCGCCGGGTAGAGGCAAATGAGGCTCCCGGCTAGATCCTTGGCCTCTCCTTCTGCTTGTCACGGTAGATAGCGCGATGACACATTACTGTGGTATTGCAAGCTGATTTGAAAATCGATCAGCGACTCTTGATCGATGGCCTCATCCCCGGTCATGGTAGAGTAATATCTGGATGAGGGATGTGGGGGGCACGCGAGTATGAGACGCAAATTGCCTTGGCATCCTCAAAATCAAATTCTGCCACGGCATGAACTTGAAGCTCTCTTGAGGCGCACTCTCCACTGCCAGGATAGCGTCGTGACAACGCCGTTAGAAGCCCATCGTATGCGAGGAACGGCGACTTCATGCAGTGGCTAGCAACACGATGGCTTAGCGCCGTATTATGAAAAAGGCGGGTATCAGAGCAGAAGCAAGTTGATAGAAAAGCGGCGGCGCCATTTGTCAATCAGGTTCGTCGTTAGCCCGGGGCGTTTCGCTTGGAGCATTCTGAAGCTCTGTGGCCAAGTCGTTGGCAATTATAGCACTTCATTGCCTTTGTGTTTGGGGATGCATGAGAACTAAATTGTCCGTCGCCAGCAGAAGAGATGGCGGTCAACCTGTTTAAGCGCACTTCCTTCCGTTTTCTCTTATCGCGAAATTCTTTGGCCTTGGACGCTTCGTGGCTATGTCGTGACCGCGACTGGGACCGAGATCGGGGTGATTTCATGTTCCTGTTTCCGTCTGATGATCGAGTTATACGATTTCGACCGGTAGAGTCGCTTTCGTCATCCGAAGTCCCGTCTGACTTGTCGCCAGACTCGTCAGAATTATCGCCATGGGCTGACTGCTTGCAAATTGTCAGCAGGCCTTTCAGAATGTGAATTCAGTTCCACCTATTCTGAAATTTCGAATTCATCAACAGACCTGTTCTGTCTTTGGACGTTTCTGATATGTTCTGCCCTCAGCAGGATTGTCCTCGGTTTCATGAGAATCGTTGGACGCGTCGATGTCGCCATATCCCACGTAGACAATGTTCAGAGAATGTGACAGCTTCTCGCCTTGGGGCTCATCAATTTTAGATTTCAAGACCCAACGAGTGTCAGCGGAAGAATGTCTTGCCAGCGCTGCTTGACGTGTGGCTTCTTGATCGTCCAGAGCTGCTTGTATTAGAGCTTGGTCAATGTTGGGATCAATGCGGCCAGGTGCGGGAGAATGATCTAGTTTTCGCTTCTTGGATGAAGGAAGACCAGAATTCGGAGAGCCATTAGACGAAGCAGATGCAACTGCACGCTGCATAAACTTCATCGTCAATAGTCTCGACGAGATTCCCTTAGGTGTCTCTGCAGCCATTTTGTCGCAGTCTCTCTCATAGGAAGCTAGAGAATAGTATACGCCACCTGCGCCAAAAAGAAAAAAATAGCAAAAGGTCAGGACAGTGAGATGCTGACAGAAGCTAGCGAGTGTTTGACTTCTCTGAGTCGGGCCAGAACTGGGAGTTGTTCGCTGAATCTGTAAGACAGACGTTACTCAGACCCTATTTTTTTCGAAAAAATTCGGGAAGCTCACGGGATAATACTTAATCCGCTGTATAGTCCCTGCGGGGGCGAGATGGGTCGGGTATTCCCGACCTCATACCTGGGATGTGCTGCTTCTTCAGCGCACTCGGAACCGACGACACCGCCGATTTCGACGTCCGAACCATGTTGCCCTCTCAATCGAGGTCGATTCGCGTATTTTCACGCCATTTGCGTGTTTACAGGCATGCAATAACCACCACTACTCGCCGACTCGAGGCCGCTGTGCCTGCAACTTCCAGAACCGAAACTGCTCTAACGGAAGAGACTCAAACCAAACCTGTCCCGCAGGCTCCAAACCGTGTTGATATTTGGTCTCGCAGCCAAATGCCTCGATCTAAAGCTATGACCGGACCTCGGTTTGAACAAACCGACTTCGACCTTCAGGTGAGCGGCCATGCCTGAATGCCTTCACTGAAGCATTGCAATGCTAAATCACAGGCAGCCTCAACCTCTGTCAGCAATAGAAATGATACACGAAGAGGCCGTCCGGTGGACACATGACCGTATCGTGGCCTGCGATGGTGGTGATGGCCCTGCTGGCCACCCTCGAATTTTCATCAACACCGACAAACCTGAAATCGCGACGTGCAACTACTGCGGTATTCCCTACGTATGTCACTCTTGAAGCTGCTCCGTGTGTTCTGATAAGCTCAAACTAAAGATGGAACTAGGCCAATGAGCACCATCGAAAGCACCTAGAGTCCCTCCCGAAGACGTCGTATCCCTTATCATGATTGCGCCAACGGAGCGTGCCGAAAGGAATTCAAAGGAACACTATGGGGTTGAGCATGTGCGATACAAGACAAGAGTGAAGGACTGCTTAGAAACCTGCTACTTTCCTCTGCATACAAGTATGCTGGAGAAGGGGGGGTTAAATGTATATATCTCCTCAAATTGATGTGTGGTCCATTGGTACTTGGCGCTCGCCTCCCTCTCCCTCCAGCTGTTGGATGAAGCCACGACCACGGCTATTCATATTTCCTATGATTTCGTCTGTGTGCTACTCTGGCTGCGATTTACCGCGCACAGTAGAATCGCAAATAGCGCATGTTCTGCCTGATGTTGTTCCAGACTAGGCGGATGCGACAACAGAATAGTGCGAGAAACGGAATTCATTGGTCAAGCATTTTCTTCAACACCAGCATATGTATAGACGTCGCCCTCGCAGTGGCGCTCAATTCTAATGGCGTGGTTGAAGCATTTGCCTGCAGTCCAGCCAACTACCGTCCGAGGCTCCGTCAAGGCCCACGGGGCAACCCGTTTGAACATGCCGAAACTTCTTTCTCGCCTTTCACAGAATACTAAATTCTCCAGCTCAATATGTCTTCGACTTCCTCTGGTCCATTAACACGACATTTCTCTGTACAAGGTACCACCAGTCTGGGCAACTAGATAGTAAGAATGTCGGAGCTCTAGAAGGAAAGAGGGGCCTTGAGGCTTTCAAGAGTAGCAAAACTCGGTTCACATGACTTGATAACCATTATCAAATGGCCATTCTCGGAGCTAAGAGTGCATTCCGGAGAGGAATCGAATGCATTCCATTTGAGTACTTGGCTTTGGCGACAATGGCCATTCCTTCGCCGGTTCAGCCGTCCTGGGCCGAACGAAGAAAGCGATACGAGTACGCCGTGCTCTCATGCCAATCGATTCTACATCTTGGCCGGGTCTTTGTGAGAGACTAGGCCGCGAAATTCTTGCGGGTTGTATCGTGGCGCTCATAGACGGAGCGGATAACCCCGGATGAGGTGGCGTGGATTTCCCGACCTTCGATTAATCCATCAGTACGTCAGAGCAGCGTGGACAGCTAGGCCACCTTGAGATGCTCTGAATCGAGCATCTCTGGCATCAAATGAAACACTGGAAGTAACGATGGTCAAATCATGTCTTCGTGTTCGTATCAGTTAAGTGACAAGACGGCAACGATTACAAACTGAATGTCGTTCCCGATATCTTTCAGATGGCCCCTCGAAGCTGACTAGCCAGTTTTCCGGTCCCTTTGCTCGGACCGCTGAAAACAGACAAGAACCTTGACTGCGGCTTCGACGCCTTGGTTGCGGTTTGCCTGCTCAGTGAGAAGCAGCAGGCTTCATACGACAGCAATAATACAGAGACTAGTTGGCTTGGCACCCAATGGCGGTGCCAGAATTCGCGCCAATCTACAGCAGATAGGTAAGACACGGCATGCTTAGGTAGGCCACGATGGCAATACAAGACGTACCTGTGCAATCCTCGCACAGCAAGCACGAATTTGGCCACTGAAGCCACAATCAAGACCGCCCGGTGTGCAATTAATGCCAGCTATTCCGCTGGGTCTCTCTGTTCTTACAAGAGCGTCGCAGCAAAATGGGGTACATTGAGCCCTCGTCGACACAGCAAAGGCCTAGATGTGCGGCATATCAGCTCAAAGATGTGCTCGGGCAGCGAGCTACAACCAACCCACCTCGTCCTTTGGCAACGCAAAGGCGGACCCAAGAACCAAGAAGGTAAAGGCAGAGACAGCAGCCGAGCGGGAAACCATTTTGGTCGATTGTAGAGCGGCAAAATCTTCTTGTAGAGCCGTAGATGTGGTTGCTGCCGGTAAAGTTGGAAGCTATTGGCTTTTTATATTTCCATCTCCTACCTGATACCTTGTACTCTCTGCTTCGCTAACGCCCTCAGCCAACCCCACTCGACGTTAGTTTTCTCTCAATTGTCAGTTTTCGGCTGAGACCTGCATATGCACACATCTGTTCTTGGTGATGGTGGCCACGAACTGGTGCGCGTATACATATTGCGCGGAGTCTGGTCCGTGGGCTAAACAGAATGTTTTATTCATCTGTGAGGTACGTAGTTGTGGCGTCATGATCAGACACTGCCCTTGAGAAAGACGGAGACTGTCAGTTTGCCAATTTGGTAGCTCTGTCGCCTCTTCTTTGCCCGACCGCATACAGCTCATCCTATTCGCTGGCAAGATGAGGCAAGGCAAATATCTGCTCCCTGGCGCATTTTGCGCTCCCTGACAGCGACTTGCTGACAATTAAGGCCACCTTGCTTCAATTTTCGGCTCAGAATCGTCCTTGGCGCAACAGTTCACTGCAAATGACAGCTTCTCTGATGCTCTCCGTCCGCTCAATTTTCGACGAGTCACCTGCAGTGGGAGATGTCTTGGGTCAGGATGTCCCATATCAGACAAGCTGAACGAAGCCAAATACTCACTGAGACATATAAGAAACTTGCACCAAACGCAAAACTGGACGAAAAATGGCACCGGCCTCGTCAGATCTCTTTTCCTCGAGATGTGCGATGGCTGGTGATGCATTGAGCGGGTTTCATCTGAGGGGCGTCGCGACAGACTACTTTTCCATGCCGAGCAAGAATTGGAGTTGCATAGGACCGCGGCGCGAAGATTCACACCCTTCGTGGGTAGTTGAAGATGGTTCCAGGCCACGGCCAACTGGACAAAGGGAATGAATCCTCCAACTCGGCTGCACGTTTTCGTCACAATCCGAATTGCGACTGGATAACGGATTCACCATTTATGGGGAACGTTTGGCCCGGTCATCTCCCATGCGTGGTCCTCCAAACGTGGAGACAGCGCTCACAAATCCAAGTTCAATTTCTCAGCGGGCGAGTATGGGATCAGGACATTGTCTCCGATGAGTTTGGACATGTCGGGGTGTTGCGGTCGTTGGCGGCGGCACTAGAGTCACCCAGAAAAGCAGACAGGGTGCGACCTTCTGAGGATCTCAGGAAAGCTTTCTATTGGCGTAAATGGTTGTCTACTAGCGTCCAAGGCGCACGACTGGAAGCTGCTTCAACTCTTTATGCAGAGAGGAAGTTGTCGCAATATATAGAGGTATTAACACGCCAAACGTAAAGTTTTGGGTCACGTGCCGTACACTTCTAGTGCCTGCCTACCTAGGTAAGTCCCCACCATGGAAACTACTTACTTTGGCAGGTACTTTGGTGCATATGCCTAGGTACCTGATTAGGCAACACAAAAATAATGGCAAATTATTAAAACAAATCAAGATGCCATAAAGTAGGAATAAATAATAAATAAGGAGGATTAAGTATATAATGATCTAGTCGTCTATCTAAAACGTAAACTTATTTTAAATTTCTTCTAAATCTTCTCCTATGTCCCTCTTTTCAAGAAGCCGTCAATCGAAACACAGAAAGTGACTTCCCAAGGCAGCTGCCCGGTACTTTTGATAAAAGTATCCAGGAAAGCCCGAGGCAACCCGCAACATTAAGTACCTACCTACTTAGTAGGTACCCTTAAGTTTAAGTAGGTAAGTAACATTACCTGGGTACTTTACAAAGAACCCCAGCGTTCATCGTGCGACGAGCCGCTGACGTCTGCCAGGTCAAGATGCCGCAACATTCTTCCCAACAGCACCAGACGTCTCTCACCACGACGATTGTGCTCATCCTGGTCCTCTCCGTCGCCTTCTTCCCGAATCTATTCCACAGCATATGGACCTTCCCCTTCACCTTGATCCCGTTCTTCCACTCCTCGTCCAAGGGATATGCTGGAACCGGCAAAATGGCTTGGTTCCAGAAGCAGTTCACGCTCCCCGCCAAGTCTCGCGGCTCCTATCTCATCACCGACCAGGTCGTTTCTCGTCTTCCCGAAATCAAGGACTACAAGGTCGGCTTGCTGAATTTGTTCATCCAGCATACCAGCTGCGCATTGAGCTTGAACGAGAACTGTACGTGACGTTGTTGCCGAACTCTTTGGGCCCGAAACTGAGATGCGATGCAAGGGGACGAGGACGTAAGGGCAGATATGAGTGATGCGCTTGATCGCATTGCGCCGGCCAACGGCCCAAAGGGCGAGGCCTTGTATCGCCATGAGTAAGTCCAGGGTATTTGCAGTTCATGAGCAAAAATCATGTCTGATGGGTTTGCATTGTAGTGCTGAAGGTCCTGATGACATGCCTGTAAGCACCAAGATCTGGAAAGACGGCATGTCCTGGTCCTGGAGACTAACGCGCTTTCGCAGGCTCATATCAAGTCGGCGCTGATTGGGGCCAGCGTGACTATCCCCATCAAAGATGGAAAGCTTGTATGTTACTCGTGGATGAAGTACCTTTCCTTACTCATATTCTGCTGACACGTCACGAGGCCACCGGAACCTGGCAAGGCATCTGGTATCTCGAGTTCCGCGCTAGCAGGCATCAGCGTCATATCATGGCTACCATTCAGGGGGAGAAGGCGTAGATAGGGTAACAAGCAAATCGAGGGCTAAATTAAATGCAACAAGGAGCCACGGTGTCCCACCACAGTCTCCATTGTCTATGATACAACAGTTGTAGCCTTTACGCCGAACGCCGTCGCCTTTTACGTGTTGTGTTTCCAACGCGCCGTAACCATCGCCTAAATTGCACCATTCTCTTCGTTCATGTCCGTATCATCTCCAGCCAAAACCTTTGTCTTGGGCACGTAGCCCTCTGGGGGTCCAGCTCCAGGTGTCATGGCCACAACACTGCCGTCCTCGTCGACAAACTCGAAATTGTAGCGGCTAAGAAGGTGCGGAATGGCTGAGAGTTGTGGCCCGTACCGAGCAGTGTTATCATATAGCTCAAAAAGAGGTACCGCGAGGAGCTTCATGTTCTTTGGCACGCTCAAGACTTCTACCAGATCAGGCGGGTTAACAGCGGGTTCCAGGAGTTCAGCAAGACGCGTCTTGGGACATACTCGTTTTGGGCAAGTGAATGAAGTAGAGTTTCTTGCATTCCTTTGGCCGTGTGACATGGGCTGGAACAAAAGGGTACATGAAGGTCTCGAAGTTTGGGCGCCACCATTGCGCAAGGCAGTCTCCGACTTCCCAGTCCCCAGCCTCTTCACCTTCGCCTATCCTGCCCACAGGGGCAAGTCGTTCGTCCAATCTTGCCTTGAAACCTGCTTCCTCGTCATCTTCGGGCCGGAGGTAGTCTCCGGGGAGCTTGAAGAAGGCATTTGCGATCTGAAGCATCAGAATGTGAGGGTGGTTATGTTCGTGACATACGAGGATGCCCTCACACGTACGACGCATGCCATGCTCAGTAAAATGCTCCTCGAGGCGCTTGAGCCTCGCGATTACGGAGGGATCTTCTTCAGGTTGCGTCTCCTTGACACCGAAAGTATAGTTTGACAGAGGGTACAGTGTCACTTTTCGTGGCTGCTTCGAGTTGAAATCAAGCGGTATGATGGGCGGATAGGCAGACTGCAGGGCAGAGGGGGGTATTGTTGACATTGTCGAAGCAATTTGGTCGGACTGGTGTAGAAACGCTTCCCTGCAATTGAGGTATCGATGAGTGCTCAAGACGCGTCAACTGGGATATGGCTGCGGGCTTGCAAAGGTTGTGGGCAAGAGCATATTTTGCCTGCAAAGCTTCAAATGACGACGAAGTGCAGCTTCAGGGCAGCCTCTCACTCGGCAGAAGGAAGGTTTGTCGTTTGCGACGGCAACGACAGGGTGGGCCATGAAAGGAAGGCGGTATGTTGGGGCCGACAACTGCCAGACGTCGTTTTACAAGTCGTTCTGCGAGTAGTAATTACGAGTGGACAACATTGTGGAGAACTAGGTACCTACATAGGTACCTAAGTTATACAAGGGCTGAAAATGTATCTATGCTGGGGATATCCCCCAACCTGACTGTTGTGGGTTGAGGAATTGACAACTATTGAAGCTGTACCTTTTGCTATTTTAACACTAGGAGCGTACTTTAGCATGTAGCCAATATTACGGATTTAAGTGGCCCAAGCCGCAATGTTCTGGCGCGTTTCAATGTGTTGATTAGTTACGTTCTTTGTTCCAAATGTGCTTGTGCCGGTTTCGAGTTTCAACATTATTCATGACCAACGCCAAACATGGATGAAAGGGACGACGTGGATGCCCCCATGACCTTGCTCGGACTACGGGTACTACTAGTATTTCCGAACAACGCCGGCTCTCCTTGAGACGAATACCTAGGCAGTGGCGCACGTGGCTCGTCTTCGTTCATCCCATCAAATGCATTGTTCAGTTCATCAGGCTGTGCCAACGTCACGTCAGACGTTACTTCGCCGCGCACATTGAGCGGCAACCCGAAAACCACTCGCAGTCGAAGCCAAGGTGAAGGAAGTTCACTGTCAGCCTCGTCGGCCGGCCGGGGCTGGATCAGCGTGAATTGTGCAGCCGTCTAGTTCGTATTCCGGCGGTGTTTGTCCAGGGATTAATGAAGCAGGAGCCCACGGAATGGCCTTGCCTTGACTCTTCTGTACCGAGCAATAGTGATTGCGCATTGAGCTGCGAGAGTATACATCATGATTCATGACCCGTCGTTGCCTTGGCATGCAGATGTCGTTACTTGTCCTTGGAGGCAGCGAACAGGCAACGGGCATGAGCAAGAGACGATTTGCTGTTGATCATTTTGAATTTTACATAGAAATAAGTGGTCACATTGCAGCAGGAGTGCTGAGGGAGATGGTAAAGTGAAGACGTACCGTTGCCCATGACGAGCAAGGTTGAGTCCTGAGTCTCAACCACGTGCGCGCGCCACATGCAAATAAGTTCGGAGCACAAGCCGCTGGTGTACGGAGTACCGTGTGCCCTACATACGGCCAACAGCCCCCAGCCCACGCCTACTTAAGTACTTGAGTAAGCACAATACAAGGCCGTCTCCGCCGTCTGCCGTCCGCCGTCCGCCGTCCCCAGGTCCACCATTAGACCCCAGTGCCACTGTGGTCTCGAGCCAAGGCACCAAGTTCGAAAAGCGCGGCTAGGCTGCCTCTGAACCTGCTTCTCGAAGCGCCCATTGTCCACGCAATTCCCTCCCCTCATCAATTGAACCTGAGCCCCGGCGGCGCCACCTGCCATCTCCGGAACCGCTGATCCTCCACATCATTCACGCGACGCCCGTGAAATTCTGCCTCCACAGTGTCATAGTGGTATTGGCTCATCCTTGGACCTTCACCGTCGGCAAAGGGCCTACTGGCACCTACTTGCGTCGCAAGCTTCTTTTCCATCCTTGGCATCGTCAATTACCCGGCTCCTGGTGTTGCCTGCTCAGCTGCCTAACCGCAGCACAGAGAGCGCAGGCACAGTGTGCTTATTCGCTGCTCGCATTGAACATGGAAGAGACGAGTACGGATGCAACTCTCGGGTTGGGTGCCACTCATGGCCTGTCTGTCCAGTCAGGACCGCATCTCTCCGTCCCAACAGCACGGGAATCCAGCTCTGGCTCTGCGGATGGTGCCGGATCATCAATATCGTCGGACAAGACCGACTCGAAACCACCAAGAAGCGCAATGCGCAGCATTACCAAATTTCCACAGAGCCCGCGCCGAGTACGCTTTGATGTCATGGGCCAAGAGGTGCTCCCGACAATGTCTCCCCAGCCCAGTGCATTCATCTCTGCACGCATTCCCTCACCCGACCCCATGGGCGATGACACGAATTGCGTCTCTCATCTCGCCACGGTCCCTGGAGAGGACGAGGAGCAAGCGTCGCCGCGTAAGATCTCATCAAGTGATGCACTGCGGGCTCTGTCAAGGGCTCCCTTGGAAGAGGATGGGACTGTTTGGACGGTAGTCAATTCGGACCTGGAAGATGCTGCGCCGCATCAGCCGCATTCCTCCTGGCGAGGGAGCCTGGCTGGAGAGACGGCTGCAAAGTCGCCAACCGCTGTGGCCTCGACAGCCACAACTGACTTGGAACCAACATGGACAGCCACGACTCGCCTCACATATACCACCGCCGGCGACACAAACGGCGCATCATCCGATTCTGAAGAAGAGTCCTCAGACGACGACTTTCTCACCATGGGCAAGCTCAAATCACCAGTGTCGTCGGCATCCCGTGCGCAAGAATTGCTGTCTCCTACAAAGTCTGCCGAGCGAGTTACTTCCGCACAGCTGGGCGACCAGAGCAGCCTGTCGCCAAAGACTGGCAAATTGAATACCGAAAACTTGACCGGCGAAGCCAACCATGGCGTCCCAGGGGCGATAGGGGACGAGGACGAATTGTTTCAATTTGAAGAGGAAGGCTTGGGGTTGCCTGCGAGGCCGCGCCAGACCAGAAGACCCGCGGGGAAACTCGATTCCAACGACGGGCAGTCGGACCATGATGACGGGTCAAGTGAAACTCCAACCCCTCAACCGCTTACCCTGTATGCCACGTCGCCTGCAATTCCAATCACAAGACTGGCAAATCAAGACCAAGAGCCAGGTCCTCCGACGCCTGCGAGGGCAAAGTTTGAGTCCCATACTGTCGGTTCCTACAGGGGCAGGCCTTTAACAGTGCCCGTTTTGCGAAACCCCGAGGTACTGTCCCAGCTGGGATCTGCCCGACCCGTCAATGAGATTGTAGGAAGCGTTCATCATCGCGGCCCTACGGACGCATTCAACCCAGCCAGCTTCCAGGAAAGCGCCCAACAAGCCATGACCTTCAGCAGCTTCAGTGAGCGACTTATGATGGAGGACATGATGGAAGCGGCCAAGGCCGGGTCCCTGGCGCCCGGTACCGCACCTACAGAGCGTGGGCAGTGACGAATGATGGAGGCGGCTCTGTTTTACTCCTGTTTTCAAATCTACTTAATTTCTCTGCACGTTGGGGGTGGGGGTGAAGATAAAGGATGTAATCAAGGCACACAAGGAAGAAAGCGGCATTCTAGAGGCGTTGACGTTTGGGAATCACTATGAAACATGGCGGAGTTAACCAAAATAATGGCAAGGGCAACCGTCGACCAAGGCTCTTTTTTTCTCGGATGGATTTGTATCAATGACTGAAGGTGACGTTTCTTGTCGCATCACGCAGCTTTATAGTGCAGCATATCAATCATTAGTCATGGCTGTCCCCTAAAATAATGGACCAAGGACTGAATGTGCGGAAAGCGACGGAAACTTGACTGTCTGCCGTCCTCGTCGACATGTGTGAGCCATGTAAGCTACACGCGAGCACCGGCGTTGGTTGCTAGTATTGTGGTCGCTCGCTCCAGCGCTACATGCGGCTCTTGCGCGGGCACTTTTACACGCGGCGGGGCACTAATGAGCTGGTAATTATGGGGAAGTTGGCACGTCCTTGGCTTACAAGTTTCATCAACCGTCCGTCTCCACCCTGGTCATCAATGCAGACACTTTCAACATCAATATCGACGCATCGACTCGCTCCAAAACCCAACTGCTCACGCCACGCAATCACAATGGGCGGTCTGAACTTGGAAGTGTTCAAGGTAAATTGCTTTGCGCACGATCCGCGTCCCAAGCACGCTGGCCCCCCCCTTTTTTTTTTTTTTCATAGCTCTTAACTGACGTTTCTTCCGGCCCAGTTCGGCTTGTACGTCATGTTCCCCATCGGCATCATGTATTACTTCGGCACGAATCTCGACGACCGCTTCTCAGTGCCGAATTTCTGGCCGAGGCCCGAAGAGTGCAACAAAATTCCGCGCGACAGGGACGAGGTCAAGGCCGAGTACGAACGCATCGTTGCGCGACAGAGGTTTCGACAGGCCCAGCTTCAGGAGGAGCAGCGCCAACGTACTCTGCTACGCGGAGGCCAGAATAACAGAAGTGACTCCTGAACAGACGTGGCCCAGGGCTGGCATTGCTGTATTGCTTGTTTGCGACGGGTTGACGGCTTGGGATTGTACGATACGGCATGGTTGCCAACACTGGAAGAATACGTACTACGACACAGATCGGTGCATTGGGCGGCGTTTGAAATTTCCCCGTTGACGGAGAAGCATGATTACCCATATCCTACCTGGCCTTTTATAGTTGTAAAAAGAAGAAGGAAAAAAAAAATTTGGGCTGGCCTTACTCAGGTCGTATCTACTAAACATCTATGTGCCGCTCTATCTTCTCCCACTCTTTCTCGGTTATGCTACCCTGGCTGATGTTTGCAAAGATTGCCTTGACTTCGGGATGCTCTCGCAACCCAGTTAAAAGCACGTCCAAGCTTTCACCAGATTGCTTAGTGTCGATTGCAACCTTGGTATCTTCGTTTGCAGCCCAGATTATGTCCGACTCGACGACCTCGAGCTCAAATTTCTTGCAGAGTGCCTCCGTGATGGCCATCAAGTGTGCCGGTTGTGTCAACACCAGCAAGTCCCCGTCTGGTAATTCTTGTACGTCGTCGGCTCCGTCATGTTCAATGGCCTCTTCTAGGAGATCAGACAGAGTTGGCCCGCCGTGCTTCTTCTTGAATATAGTTCGGCCGCGCCTCGAGAAGTAAAACGAAGTTGAGCCAACGACACCGCCGGCTCTCTTGACGGCATATTTGACGTCATGCAGGGTTCGGGTCTTGTTGTCGGTTTCTATGTCGGCGATTAATGCAATATTCGGAGGCATGAGTACCTCAAAGGTCATTGATTCTAGTTGCGCGCCAGCTGCTGATCTGCCTTGGCCGCGAGCGATTGCTGCTTCCACAAGGGCCTTGGGGACGCTCGCTGGGGTCGTCCGTTAGAAGAAGGGGAAAAGAAGCATTTCATTTTTCCACGGCTTCGTCAGCGCGTGGAAATTCGGGTCGCTCCCGTGCGTACCTTTGGTGGCAGCTGCTATGGCATTTGCTAGCTGCGGGTTGGATTTGACGTCGTCTCCGTACACTTTGAACAGGTGAGCTGCTTTGTCGACTCGACACGGGCACCCGAAGTGTTGAATTGTTACCAACTTCGCGAGTACATTGCAATGAGTTTGGTGAATGCCGTTCGCTCCGCCATCTTCCTCTTATCTGTCACTGCCTTGATATGTTTCGTCTTGGACCACTTGTTGTGACCTGCCTGCATTGCCCGGCTGGTCGAAAATGATCGCAGACATCGGGGACAAATTTTGGGCTTCGCAGGCGGCCGGGACACGGTCGTGGCAAGGAGTATGGCCAGGGATGTGTTTTTCATCGCCATGATGGCCTCTCGTGAGATGACCGCGCAGATGTTTTGACGTGTCCTTGGAAAACGAAAAGAAATAGACATGCCATCAAATTCGGCAGAAGATCGAAGCTCCCAAGGTTCGAGGTTGCTCATACGGAGCACCGTCAGCTGCATTGGCCTGGCCTTGCTGATTGGCTGGCAAGCTCCAGGCCCCCCCAGCTTCTGCACCGTCAACAGCTTCCCGCCAGCTGGCCCAAGTCCCCGAGTCCATCATCAGATGGATCCAAAAGCCTCGCTTCACCCCCTCTACGCCGCAGACATCGACGGCTTGTTCACTGCTTGCCGAGAATTGCAATTCCTGCAAGTACATGGGACATCCGTCGTCTCAATCACTCGCTCGTCATGTCGTCTAATTCAGGGCCCGAAGGCCCCACGGAGCAGCCGCCGGCTCAGGCCGCCGGCACGACTGCTGCCTCTGTCGAGGCCAAGATCACAACTCCTGAGCTCGACCTTCCCAAATTGCAGGCCTTGCCCGCGGAGCAGCAAGAGCTTTTCTTGCTCTCGTTCGCATCAGACCTAAAAAGACATGTCCTGGGCTTGGTGGCCGACGATTGCACAGCTCAGCAGGTTTACGTCAAGAAGGAGGTCTTCCAAATCATCAATCTAGCATCCCCGGCGCCGTCTCGAGTAATACGGAACAATTTGGGCAAATGCTTAGCTCACGTATTCCGCAAGGGAGATCGAAAATTGCTTTTTGAGACGATAAACGACTTGCTCTCGATAATATCAGGGACCAAGGGAAAGTCTGATGGCGAGACTCGCTCTAAGCATGCCGCAGTGTCTTGTCTTGGTGATGTCTTCGCAGCCGCTGGCGGTAGTGCGATCGGTTTACATCAAATAGCTTGCACCACCTTGCTAAAACTGTTGAGGTCTGCCTCTAACAACGCCGGTCTGCGTGCGGGTGTCCTAAATGCTCTCGCTAAACTCGTCGCAACGGTCCAGGGCAGCATGGACGAAAGCATATCACGCGACATATGGAAACAAGGACGGAATCATGCTGCTTCAGATAAGGGCATGCTTGTGGTGGCGTCTGCATGCCGCTGTCTCAAATCTCTGGTCAAATACACTTCTTACTTTCGCAATTCGGCTGATCTTGATAAGCTGGAGACTGCAATCTTCAAGTCTGTCGACTCGTCTTCTGTCCATGTTCGCCAGGCGGCAGCCGATTGCTTTGCCGAGGCATTGGTGCAAGGCTACACTTCAACTGGCAACGGTGATGTATCCAGGAGCAAAAAGACGAAGCCGAAGCCGAAGCGCTCCTCTCCGCATCCTGGAATAGCGAATATTAATGAAGACGAGGACGACCTTCCGCCAAGATCAGCAAGCCCAGCCGCTGGCGGGAAGCGTGCTCAGGACTTGGCATTGTCTGTGCCCGATATGCTCAAGATCCTGTCAAGCCAATTCGTCAAGCAAAGTGCATCCAATAAAACCCGTGCGGCGATTGGTGTTTGCTACGGAAAGCTGTTTCGTCGACTGGGGGAACGGGCAGTCCTCGCCAAGTATCTGCAAATTGTTGAAAGCTTGTCGACCGAGCTTCTGGGACACCCAACCATAGCCAACAATCGATATCGCCTTTTGATTTCTCGAAAGATAGTTGACACGGTGCTTTACGATGTTGTTGGACGACAGATTCTCGGCGAGTCCGGACAGATTAGCGCGGCTGAGGTCCTTGTCAACAGCATCCTGAAAAACTATCCGCAGGCCCTCGCAGAGCGTCCCGAACCCTCCAAACAGTTGCTTATTATAGCTCTGCGAGCCGTAGCATCCCTCCTCACGTCGCTTGGCTCAGCATCTAACAGGTTCGCCGAATCTTGCCGGGACGGACTACTGCAAGCTCTTCAGCATCCCAGCTACTCTGTTCAGGTATATGCTTCTTATTGCCTGAAGACTTTTGTTCTTGCCTGCCCTCAACAGCTTCTCCCGTGTCTTTCTGTGTGCATGAACAGCCTTGCCCGCGAACTCTCGCTTCTCCACGGGGGACGAAATTCACCGAGACGATGTCTTGGATTTGCTCATGGGCTGTCAGCTACTCTCAGCACTAGCTCCGCTCGACCTCTTTACGGATCTGTGGACATAAACAGCCGTGTTCTGACCATGGCCACAAATTTACTCAAGTCGAGCAGCCAGTCAGAGCTGCGTATTTCCAGCATTCAGATCCAGGTCGCTTGGATTCTCATTGGCGGTTTAATGTCTCTCGGTCCAAATTTTGTCAAAATCCACTTGTCACAGCTTCTGCTTCTGTGGAAGAATGCGTTACCAAAGCCCCTCGCGAAGGATAATACGTCAGCCAGAAGTCTCCTCGAAGCTTCATTCCTGACTCATGTGCGAGAGTGCGCCCTTGGCTCCATCATGTCATTCTTGGAGTTTAACAGCCGCTTGTTGACAGTTGATGTATCAAAACGCATTGCCGCCATGCTCCAGAGCACGACAGCTTTTTTGAAGACCTTGCCATCCAAAAAGACGACGGAGGACATATCGCAGAGGCTGACCCCCGCTCTCCAACTTTATGATCTGGATATGATGGTTCAGCGCCGAGTACTGCAATGCTATATCAAACTGGTCAACCTGAGTCCTGCTGGCGGCAGTGAAGCTCTCTTGCAATCGAACCTGCTCACTCTAGCCATTTCACTCTTTGCGGACCCAGAGAACTATACCCCTAGCTCCCTCAGTGCGTCTATTGCCAACGCAGCTGGTACGTTTGACTCGATATGGGACGTTGGCGACAACTCTGGCTTTGGAATTACTGGCTTGGTTTCCGGGTTCAACGTGAAGCAACTACCTGGTCAGCATGAGTCATCTAGTGGGACCGGAAATGAAGTCGAAAGCCCAGAGGATTCTATTAACAACTTATTGAAGTCTCCCGTGTGTGGAAGTCTCGAACATGACGCATCGATGCTGTACATTGGCGGCGTGGGTGATGCTTCGATTCTTCCAGATCCACCAGCTACAGAAGTTATCAACAATGCTATTCAACTGTTCGCCTTTACGTTTCCTCTCACGCCGGCCAAGGTACAAGAGAGTGTCCTGGAACAGATAAAGACGTTCACTTCTGCTGGTTTGCTGCAAAGAGATCCTGGTCGCAAGGCTGCTATCAGCGTCAACGTTTCTCTTGCCCTCCTTTCGAGCCTGAAGGTAGCTGTCAAAGAAACTCAATCTCCTGCGGGAAATGTCTCAAACCTGGCTGTAGAGCGCTTGTTGCAGGATATTATTCGAGACTTTGTTCTGGATCAAGACCAGTACGTCCGCAGTCTAGGGTATGAATCTGTTGCACGGCTGTGTAATGTATACGGCAATGCATTTACCAACCAGGAAATCAAGTATCTCGTCGATACTATTGTTGGCAACCGAGAACCCAGTGCAAGAGCCGGGTGCGCAATGGCACTTGGTACCATCCAAACCAAGGTCGGTGGCATGGCTGCTGGATATCACTTGAAAACTATACTTGGTATCCTGATGTCTCTATGTAACGACCCTCACCCGGTCGTTCACTATTGGGCTCTTGAAGCTCTGTCGTTGGCTTCAGATGCCGCTGGGCTTAGCTTTGCAAGTTACGTTCCGAGCACATTAGGAATGCTGGCCCAACTATATGTGTGGGAAACGCATCATGCTGAAGTTTCCTCGGCCATCACTATGAACCTTGAAATGGAACTTCCGACCATCGCAGCGGTAGCGAAATGTGTTGATTCTCTCGTCAATGTACTAGGCCCCGATCTGCAAGACGCGAACAAGTCCAGAGACCTCATATTTACACTCGTCAATCAACTCCAGGAAGAGGACGACGTTCTCGTTGAGAAGGCCGCTTTGAGTTGCCTCGAACACCTGTCTCTCTATGCACCTGGTCAGATGCGATTCGCTGAGTATGTAAGATTGCTCCAGAAGTATCTCCAGTCTGAGAATGCAACCCTTCGGGATATCTCAGTGGACGGCCTACACAATATAATGAAACTGGAGCCACTTGACGTGCTCAGAGAGGCCGAGAATGGGTTCGAGGAGCAGTTATGGCTAGTTCTCGACAGTGTACCAAGCCACGACGGTGTCAGAAATATCATACGAAACTGGATGTACCAATCATGCATTTCTGAAACCAATGAGTGGCTGCACAGGTTCCAGACGGTCTTGAAAATGACAAGAGCCAAGAAGGAAGAGCATGGTGAAGTCAGACCAGCAGGTGGAGTTCCCGATCTTCAAGACGAAGAAGTTGCCGGATTTGCAGCCACCGTAGGTGGTGCCCAGGAGAGCAAAGACAATTCTGCGCCGTCGGAGGCCGAACCACTGCGGTGGCAAGTTAGGACATTTGCGCTTGGTTGTATAACCGACATATTTGCCATTGTCGCCAAGGATGTTGCGGCAAACGGAGAATCAGCAGCGCAGCTGGCGTTGCAAAACAAGGTTGCTGATGTAGTCCGTATCGCTTTCTCAGCTTCTACTTCTAATGTGCTGGAGCTGCGAATATGGGGACTGAAGATAATAGGTGCTGTGCTCCGGATGTTCGGGAAGACACCCGACCCTGACTTCGAGGAAGCTATGCTTCTGGAACAATATCAAGCTCAAATCAGCTCGGCCCTGACACCAGCATTTGCGGCAGATTCCTCGCCAGAACTGGCCTCAGAGGCTGTAAACGTTTGTGCGAGCTTCATAGCTATTGGTATCGTTACAGATGTGGACAGAATGGGCCGAATCCTGAAAACTCTCGTCACTGCCTTGGAGAACTTTTCCCATGATCAAGAGAACGCGGGGATTGGGGAACTGAAGGGACTCAGCAGCAATGCGCAAGTGATGGTCAAGATATCCGTATTCTCCGCCTGGGCAGAATTCCAGGTAGCCAGCAGTGAGCAAAAGTATCTAATGGATGTTCTGAAGCCTCACATCGGAACTTTGACTCCACTTTGGCTAGAATCACTACGCGAGTTCGCTCGACTTCGATTCGAACCCGACATTTCCATGACACTGGGGCCACCATCTCTTTCCGGGAGCTTAGACACGATTTATGCGGCCTTGAATCGAGAGACTTTACTTCGGTTTTATCAAGAGTCGTGGCTCAAGCTTGTCGATGCAATCGCCAGTCTCATTGAACAAGATAGCGAGTTCGTTTTTGATGCTCTGGACGGCAAAGAGTCCCGAGCTCGGGGAACCAACGGTGACCCCAAGAGCCCTGCTATCAACTACCGAGACGAGCCTGTGGCATTTTTCTTCGTGCTCTTTGGGCTTGCATTTGAGGCTCTCGCCATCAGGCCAGGCCAGGCGGACTCGCTCGCCACGAGAGAGCAGGCCTTGGATATCCTGAAGGCTTTGAAGAAGATTTTGCATCCCAGCGTGTCCGGCCACGCCATTTACAGACCCGACGTCTTTGCCGAAACCATGGACTTGCTGGATCGTCTGGTTCTCACCGAGGGGCTAGATATTCAGAGCGTCATCGTTGACATAGCGCGAGCACTCTGTGTAACACACCCATCCGCTCGAAGGCAGTCAGAGGATGAAGGCGATCTCTCCGAAGACATAGATCAGCTTTTTGAGCTGACGCGAATCATTGTATTGGTTTTGTCTGGACTTCTTCCCAATCTCTCCGAAGGTAACCAACCTGTCCGACATCAGATGAACGAAGAGGCCGTCGTCCTCGTTCGTAATTCTTTAGATGCTCTTGTGGACGCGGCCGAAGTCTTTCCGTCAATCATTAAGACAGATCTTCACGCATGCATCATTCACATCTTCGCCACGATTCTTGCCACTCCCTCGTGTCAAGATGTGATTGTTCCCCAATCACTAGCCATCTTGAAGCGATTTGTCGCCAGCGCGGCTTCAACAGCCCGCGGGGATGACGACAATTTACCGCCTCAAGCACAAATTCAGAGCTGCCTTGGTCGCTTCTTGTCGATATACCTGAACGCACAGAAGCGAGAGGAACCGACTCCTTTGGCATGCATCAAAAACAGTTTGCTTGCCACGACCATTCTGCTTGCCAGTGGAAAGAATCAGTTGCCCGCTAACCACCCACTCGTCGCACGATATCTTGACGAGCTGCTCGACTGTCTGACTGATCGAATGGTAAGTAGACTGCTTGTTGGAATCCTCCGCGGCTCTCGCTAACACGCCGTCCCAGACCGCCAAGATTGCCGCCAACTGTATCCGATCTCTGCTTCTACAATCGTCGCCCACATCGGCGGACTTGAGCATAGCTCGCTATCTTTTCCCCAGACTGGTCACCTTTGTCACAAACGTGGAGCCAGAAGACCCGGAAGGAGCCCGTTCCCTCGTATCCCACGCTCTCTGCCTCTATGTCGGGATGACTCCCCAGGGTCGTGTCCCCGCAGCAATGGGCTTGGTCATACCAGCCCTGATGACAAGGGCAGCTGGCGAGGGCGAAGAGATGTACCGAGAAATAAGCACAAGGCTTCTAGAGCTTGTGGCTGTCGATCACGCGGCGTTCAAGGCGACAGTTGGGGCGATGAATAGCGGTCAGCGAACCTTTTTGGAAGAAGTTATTCGTTCCGGGCAGCAATCAGGAAGCGAAGCGAATGCATCATCTGCCGGCGAGGCCGGCCGACCGAGTATCACTCTCAAGATGGACTTTGGCGGCTAGTCGCACATGCGGGCTGTACCTACACGAGACGTCAAGTAAATCCTCAACATGCATCGGCCCGGACGCACATTATTGCTTGCTGACGGCCGAACCGACACTGCTACCGCTGTCACGGTGAGACAGACGCAGAACAATGAGCCTCGTGCCTGCCAAGTGGACGGGCTGGGATAGGCTGGGGGTCCCATCCGCCTTTGAACGACGGCGCTCTTTTTCTTTTGACATGGGCCTGTTTGATGTCACACCGCAGGTGGGCGCACGCGGAACGGTGGTGGATAAACCGGTCAATAAATGGTAGATGAAGCGGTTTAGTGATGAAAGAATACGGCTGGCGATGCCAGATTCCCGCCGGTACAGATAGACAGACGGCCTAGCCTCATGATAGAATCAAATTAGGCATTTCGTGCAAGATGATGGATGTGCCGTTGATATATGCTTCATGTAGGCTTTGTGCAGCGCGACGCTGTCGTGCTACGAAGTCGAAGACCGTGTTTCGGACATTTGCCAATAATGTGATGCATATCGTGTCATCATGAGTGTTGCAGGGCCCCCCCCCATACCCGCCTGGCTAGTCTAATGCTGTGTGATGCTATACAAACAAAAAAAGAACCGAAGACAGTCTGAGATAGATGTGCAACCCCCTCCCGCCGGCAGATGCGCCTTGTTGAGAACACACAGGTTTAGGGCTTGCATTTGTCCGTTTGTTACGCCAAACCGACCCCGCCGCTGCTCGCTTGTGAAATCGATCAGAAACATTTGCTGCACAAATTTGGGAAACTGTCAATCGGATCTCTGGATGCGGGCGTTCCTTGGTGCTCGTCGGGTGGCGGGAGGAATGCAGTACTACATTTTATCGTCTTCTCCGGGTCGATGATCCATGGGCAATGACTGGTCCCGTGGGTTTGACTGTATCCTCCGCCGTCGGGGGCGAGGGTGGAGCATTAGAGATCCGGCTTGGAGTCTTTTGGTCCTTGGAATCGTGGTTGTGTGATTTGCCAACTTGTCGTGTGGACTTCCTCGTTTCCTTGAACGACTGGGAACGGTGATGTCTTGATCTCGGGTCCTTGAGAGGCTTGAATCGTTCTGCATCAGTTACACCTTCCGTCGTCAGCCTGGTCGATACGACTC
Source organism: Metarhizium album ARSEF 1941 (assembly GCF_000804445.1). Classification (NCBI taxonomy): domain Eukaryota; kingdom Fungi; phylum Ascomycota; class Sordariomycetes; order Hypocreales; family Clavicipitaceae; genus Metarhizium; species Metarhizium album. The sequence continues at coordinate 219,032 of NW_024467600.1, forward strand.
GTCCTTGGAAAAGTTTCTGATCCAGGATACGGATGGCGGCTTCGGCAGCCGCCGGGTTGGTCAACGTGATAAACGCATGTCCACGTATCCGGCCTTTGGGCTCAACCAACGGTATGTCAATTCCTGTTATCGCCGACGAATATTCGCCCACTTGGTGACGGATCCAGTTGGCCACCTCGCTCTGGCGCGCTTTATGCTGTATAGACGTCACAACGACTTTGCACGGTTCTTCTGCCGTGTAACCCAGTCTCTGGTGCGCATCGCTGGATTTCAGGCCGGCCATGGAAGGAGGGTGATCTGGGTTTCCCGGGGACGTTCGAAAGTAAACGGATGCGTGGGACTGGTGCGGACTGGCATACTGCGAGTCGGCAGACTGAGATGCTCCGTACTGCGAGCAGCCGCTATAACGCCCGGCCGGCATGACTCCAGTTTCCGGAAGGGGCTCGTAGTAGCCAAAACTCGGCGCATATGTCAGAGTGTGGTTTCTCATGGCTGCTATAGTGCTGTAGGATTCTGCCATGGCCGTATATGGATCCAATCCTGGCATGTTGCCGTATGCCATGGTCGTCGCCACAGGTCCAGCAGGGCAACTGACGGGCAGAGGTAGTCGACCAAACTCGTGGTCCATGCCGAGCTGGGCAAGACCATATGCTGTTAACCATTTGTAGTCTTTGAAGTTGCGATTGTCAGATGTGATGGGGACAATTAATATCAATCGTACCGGACTGGTCAGAGATACTGCTTCCTGCATGCAACTCGCAGATGGAGGCAAGGCTGCCTCGGGACTCCGTGACTGTCCCACCGTCAGGTCCCAATGTCCTGACGTGCTGTACTGGGCAACTCTGGAATCGACTAGTTCCTTGATCTTGATGGGTTCGGTTCTGTTTCTGTCCGAGGCGATGATTGCTCGGTTACGAAAATATTCCTTCTTCACTCGAGCTAGATGTCTTGGTCAATGTTTCATCCGGCTCCAGAGACACGCAGTAGAAAAGAGGAAGACTTGTGTGAAGTTGGAGTCCATCTTACACCATGCCTTGTTGAAATTCTCCTCTCCACGAAGCCGTATCCATCCTGACGTGCTAGACTGGAACAGCTCGACATGGTCAACATCGCAATCAACCCGTAGCCAGTCTTTGAAATCCTGCCAAGAGGTGCCAAATGGCAGCTAGATCATCTCCAATTGCGTCAGCTTCGAGGTTGAGAGGGGCGATGATAGGGTAGGCAAACTGAAACAAAAAAGTCAAATGGCCACCTTCATACGAACATTACATATTGGCATATAGTAGACTCCAGTCTTGTGTCCTGGCTCGACGTCTGCCATTATCACCTTCTTCTCCGATGCTCCCTGTCGGGACATGTTCTTAAGTGTGCGTGCCGGGCCGGCAACAAATACAGTACAACACGGCTGAACTTATATGAAAGGGGGCACGCCTGTAAAGCCCGGCAAGAGGGTCTATTGGAGACAGGCAACAGACGTCCCGAAACACACCCTCTTGTCCAGGATGTTTTGGATGAGGGTCGTATGGCGGCAAGAGGCATTCAGTTAAAGATGCCGACGCTGCGGTAAAATCCTTCCTGTCGCGCAACCAGGGATGCGTGTGAAGCTGAGCAGAAACAGTTTGTGACGACGAAGAAACTTCGGCAGTGGCATCAACAAGGAGATGCCGGTGTGTACAAAGGCCGAGAAAAGCAAATACTGGTGGTGGCAAAGATGGCAGCAGCACACACGTCCAAGCCACCCAGGCCAGCGACGAAATCGAGTTTTATACCTGACTTGACCAGACCCCCAGGGGCCGGGGCAAACAGAATAGGGAACGAAAATGGACCATGATGCCGAGCAGGAGACATGCTGAAGACGAAGGCGCTCTGAGTAGCTACCGCCCACGGCCAAATCGGTTTCCTTCTCAGACCTGCACTCAACGTTGAAGCGGGACAACAGCTCCTCGCATGCACTGTCCCGCCATCGCTCCAAGACCCAAGCCAACTAGCTGGTTCTCTGGGCTCGCAATTGGTCATGGATGATTTGCTCGATCAATATCAATAGAATGTTGGGCAACCTGAGCCAGGCAAGTGGCTGGCGGAGGAATGGTCTTGACCGTTGCTGCTAACTTTCTTTGCCTGGGAGCTGGGAGGCAAGCTGTGCGTTGGCATCCAGTCTCTTCGGCTCGAGTCATCCCAACGGCCGCCCCGGTCTCTTGAGCTTCCCAACATATCATGTCCTCGCCGCTTGCTTCCAGAATTACAATCACTTCCTCTCTCTAGCCACTTACGACATCCAGGGCTTGATGTTGATCGATCTCTGATCCAGATGCTTGCCCTGAGAGATGCGCCGGCCAACCGAAGATCATCTCTCGCCTTGGCTCCGTACGATTTCTTCGTTTGCCCCCATTCGCCCCCCCATGTCTCTCTCTACCTTGACACTGGGTCGGCACCACGAGCGGCAATGACCCGCCCACAAAGTGGGTGGCAAATGCTTGTCGAGGTACGGAGTACGGAGTCGCAATACCCGGCAAAGGTGTAATAAGTACTAATAAAGGTGGTTGGCTGGTTAGGGTGTGTGGGTGCAGACCAGCTTCCAGACCAACTTCGCAATACCCTCCGGCTCTGTCCTTGTTCGTCAACAAATTTGCACAGCATCATTTTCCTCAAGGAAAAAAAAAAAGAACTCACTTGGCACCGTGTGAGCAACTGAATGTGCCACGTTTGTCAACCAGCATAACAAGCGCGAGAAAAGAGGAAACATGAAGTTCTGTTGCAATGTGACTGACGCGTTACGCTGTTTGTGCAGAATGGAACGCCACGCTGCAACTAGCCAGATGTAGAAATCAGGGGTTGTTGTCCTCCTCTGCAACGATGTATGGAGTACGTGTGGCTCCTGGCAAACCGCAAGTTGGGCCGTCACCTCTAAGCCACTCTTTGGGTTGCTTGATTTGAACACAGGGGGGGGGGGGTTTGACTCAAAAGATCTGGCATGCCAGCTTGTGGTTTGGGAGTTTGGACTGGCTCGTTTGATTGGCCAGCGCTCAAATTCAAGTGTGTCTGAATGAAAAAGTATCGTCTAGATCCGAGATATCATCCGCCAAGACAATTGGCCTCGCAGAGCCTAGACTTTCGGCCTCGTCCCGTCCCGACGATGGTGCCAGACTCGGTCCATCCAACTCGACCCCGCCCGCTGCAGCCTCCCATGGGCTCGGTTCGTGTTCCGCATCCGCGAGGGACAGCAAGACGTAACTCTGTGAGTTGGACAACAACAGTCCCAACGGTTCGGTTTCATAGTTCAGCCACGTGACCTGCATCTTTGACGAGGAGTTGGACGCAGGCAGATATTGCTCGGCATGAAGCGGTGTTGGACCCTGCGACAGCGGATCCCACACATACGACATGCACGACTCTTTATCGTCGTGGCTGGAAATCAGCAGTGTTTCTCTTGCTGATGGGTGCCAATGAAAAATGACTGGTGAATGAAATATCAAAGCCGCACGAAGCTCTGCAGCAGCCAGGTCCCAGATCCACAACGTGCAGGGAGAATCGTCGAGCCTCGTGGCAAGAAGAGTGGAGGATGCATCAAACGAGATTGAAGAGCACCCGCAGCGCACGTCCGTGGATTGCTTGGCGGTGGTGGTGGTGGTAGTACTGTCGACAAAAGTCGGCGGGGAAATAGTTTGCGTTGCTCTCGAGAAGGAGTGAATATTCCGTCCCTCAGCTCCAACACTGACCTGCTCCTGCCATACCTAGATGCAAAACCCGCGTCAGGACCGCATGACATGGCAGAAATGGCGGCGGGAAGACGACATACCTGGAGCGTCTCTCGCGGTGCTATAACGGTGGGATGCGTCAATCTCATCACTGATCGCCACTTGCCAACCTGTAGGAGGGTGATTCCCCTGCCATGGTCCCCCGCCGCACACAACTCTGCGTTGGAGCTGAGCTGACAGCTTTTGATCCCTGGTTGCATGTCCGACTCGGGATCGGTAGTAGGGTCCGGTCTTAGGGCGGTTGCATCAAGGATTCGGAAAGGCTGCCCATCTCCGGTGTAAACCAGGAGCCGGCTGCCTTGCGCTGGCGACTCCCACAAGACGATCCATTGTCCATCGGGGGTCCACGCAACGCCTTGAGCATCGAGAGTATCCGGATACCATGATCTCGTAATCTGCCGTGTTAGCGGGTGGTGTATGCTCACCATGTCCTTGCCACCCACCCTCGTCAGCATGAGGAGATGTCCGGTGTCGGGGCGAAGAGAGAAACCTCGCGAGGCTGACGCTGGATGATGAAACTTTGGGTTGCTAATCTCAACAACTTTGGACGTGATTATGTCAAAAATAGAAAACTTGATGCCGAAAGGGGCACACGCCAACACTTCGGTATCACGGCTTCCAAATTGAATCATTGACAGCTTGCCGCCAGCCGGAGCCGCAGGGCTTCGAATGATGGCCTGGAAGGACGAGTCGCATGCCGCAAATACTTGGATGTAGTCACCTACGGAGACGAGCACTTTGGATGACGACGGGGCCCAGACGAGGTTACTGATCGAACCGGTGAGCTCTGGGGCGAGTTTCACGGCATGAATGGTCTGCAAGGTCTCGGTTGACCGAAGAATAACGGTGGATGAGCTCAGGACCGCCACAAGACGTCCATTGGGACTGGGCTTGCAGAGCGGGGATGCTTCGATACAACGACAACAGGTTAGTTGGGAACTTGTCAAGTTCTGTGTGATTTGCAGCGTCTCTCTTACACTCGAATGGGCGGGTGTGATGCATCGAGCATGGCGCAGCGACCTGCATGTTTGCCATTACTGGCACCACTCGCTGCAGGAATAAGGAGGACGTTGGCGACAGAATGAGAGGTGCAGGTATCCGTTTTAACCTGTCAAGATTGCCCAGCTGTGATCTCGGGTGCAATCATGACCCGGAAATGTGGCTTACATGCACCATTGAACCCTGTTGACACAGTCTGCGCGGGAGGAAGAAGCCGACATCAAGAGGCTTCGCAGAATCAGTCGGGGGTGGGAACGTGGTCATCCCCAATTCGTATCGGGCGTGGTTTCTTATGAGGAGAAGGCAATGAAAATTTCTTCAGCCATGTCTCAACTGCGAGTCGGGCATACAGTCCGGTCTCAAAACCTTGCGACAAGTTGAAGCCGTGATATGTTGGAATTTGTGTGCAGCCAAGTTGGTGTTGACCAAGTTGCTTGGTTTTCCTGTTTGGGCTTAGCGGCTTCACCATCGCTTTCTCGCCCACCAGCAAGCCACTCTCCGCAGAGCAAGCGACTTCCCTTCAACATTGCCTGGGCGGCGCATGTATTTACTATATTATGCATTGAGTAACGGCTGCTTGCCATCCATGCAACAAAATGCCAAACAAGCAGTCCTCTCTTCCTGAGTCTTGGCCTTCGGGACGGGCCTCCTTCAAACATGCGCGACAGACTTGATCCGCTGGAGTGACGCCACCGCGTCCAGCCATCTACACAGTGTGGAGGACTCCGTGATAGTACTTAGGTACTTAGGCTGGGTACCTAGCATGTTCCCGTGAGAAAAATCAGGCGTCTTCCAGCTGACTCATCTGCTATATCAGTGGCCGAGGCCGTTTCTGGCAGAACAACATCCCCTCATCCAACCTTCATCCAACCCCGCCGTCGGTCGCATTGCATCTTGCTCTTGTTCCCGTGGAAGTCGCTTCGTCCAGTGTTCCCGGCTCCCAGCTCGTCGACCCGTCCAGCATGGAACGTGGTGTAGGCAGTTGAAAGCAGCATATCCCAGACCTTTGGGAGGCGATTGCAGTGGCGACTCGGCCGGCATCATAGACCCGGACCGACTCTTCTCAGGCCCAGCTTGGCGTGCCGTGCTCTACAATGCAGACCACCGCCAGGATGCCTTTCACTTCGGTCCGACGTGTTGGTCCTCGTGGCAGAGTCTTGATGTCATGGCGGTATTCTTCTTACTCACCCAGACGGCAGCTCGGAAGCTCTGCCTTGGTGGGTGAGGATATTCCCCGTGTATCAGGCTCGCTAGATACGGCTGTATCCCTCTCACGCCGAAATCGAATTCGCAATGCAAAGCCGTTCTCGGAGTTTTTGACCGACACATTCAATCGCCAACATGACTACTTGAGGATCTCCGTTACCGAACGATGCAACCTCCGCTGTGTGTACTGCATGCCCGAGGAAGGCGTTCCCCTATCTCCCAACAGAGAGCTTCTCACGACGCCAGAGATTGTCATGCTGGCAACCGTTTTCGTCTCTCAGGGAGTAAACAAAATACGTCTCACTGGCGGCGAGCCTACGGTTCGACGTGATATACTGTCCCTGATGCAACAAATCGGTGCATTGCGGCCTGGCGGCCTGAAGGAGCTATGCATAACAACCAATGGCATATCGCTCCATAGAAAGCTGGACGGCATGGTAGAGGCCGGCCTTACGGGCGTCAACCTGAGCCTCGACACCCTGGACCCGTGGCAATTTCAGATAATGACTCGAAGGAAAGGCTTCGACGCAGTGCAGAAAAGTATTGAGAGGATACTGGAGATGAACAAGGTGGGCGCCGGAATTAAGCTGAAAATCAATTGTGTGGTAATGCGCGGGATTAATGATGGCGAGGTGCTCCCGTTTGTGGAGCTGACTCGGGAAAGGGATCTCGAGGTACGATTCATTGAGTATATGCCATTCGACGGGAACAAATGGAACAGGGGCAAGATGTTTAGCTATACCGAGATGTTGGATCTCATCAGAGGACAGTATCCCGGTCTAGCAAAGGTCAAAGATGCGAAAAACGACACGAGCAAGACTTGGCATATCCCGGGATTTGTTGGCAGGATTGGGTTCATCACAAGCATGACACACAACTTCTGTGGCACCTGCAACCGGTTGCGTATCACGGGCGATGGCAACTTGAAGGTGTGTCTCTTTGGCAACGCCGAGGTGTCCCTGCGAGATATATTGCGCAAGTCGAACCGTGGAAAGCCCATTGACGAGGGAGCATATGAAGTATTGAAGCAAATCGAAATGGACCGGAAGCAAGGCCGAATTTCCCCAGACCAGCCTCTAGGTGTGGCACCCAACGAAGCTGAGTTGCTGGATGTCATTGGCGTAGCAGTCAAGGGGAAGAAGGCCAAGCATGCTGGCATCGGGACCCTCGAGCACATGAAGAATCGGCCGATGATACTGATAGGTGGGTGAGAATGGATTCCTTTGCCGTGCTTGTACAACGACTATGCATATTTCCGGGTCTTTGCTTTTCCTTTTTGGGCTTGTCGGTCAGCTTTCGAGCGCCTGACATGTTGTTCTCGTCGCCATTATTTCGTCAACATGAGGCATACAATATGGGCCACATCAAATCAGATACGACTTGGCACTTATTTGGTTTGGTTTTCATGCGTACAGGACCTCTTGGGGGCAATTGCTGAGTAGTACATTGGTAGAGCCCACTCCAGCATCACTCCGAGACCAAATGCCACCCAAAGTTGGCCGCCTGATTAGTGGCACTGGGATCCTTGGTCAGACACCGTACACTATGCAGACCTCTCGTGTTGCTGGTTGTAGGATGCTGTCCTCAAGTCCACAGCGCCACAAGCAGGATACTAGCGAGGGCAAAGAGAAGGGGGCAGTCTCCCTGACGCACGTGTCGGACACTGGCTCAGCTCACATGGTCTCGATATCAGAAAAGTCAGTCACGTCGCGGGTAGCCACGGCAGCATGTACCGTCCGCTTCTCTAACAAGACGGCGGTATCACTGGTTCGGGACAGCCAGATGAAAAAGGGCGATGTGCTCGGCGTGGCCCGCATCGCCGGCATCATGGCAGCCAAGCGAACGCCAGACTTGATACCGCTATGCCATCCAATCGCAATATCGCACGTCGCGATTGATCTGGAACCCGGGGAAGGGGGGGACACAATCGACATCCGAGCAACGGTGACATGCGATGGCAAGACGGGAGTCGAGATGGAGGCAATGACGGCGGCTTCAACAGCGGCTCTAACGGTGTATGACATGTGCAAGGCGGTAGACAAAGGCATGATGATTGACGGCGTGCGGGTCGTGTTGAAGGACGGCGGCAAGAGTGGACGATGGGAAATGGACACATGAGATGGGAATCAGTGCCAGGACCTGGGCATCAAGAGGCGGGGAGACGGCCCCTGAAGCAATATTCACGGTTTCACCCACCCAGTCAAGCCCATCGTCATCAGTCGTGCGTCCTACGGGTTACCTCAACGCCGTCCCCGTCCTCCGCCATCGGGATGCCGAGCTGGCGTGCTATTGATATCGTAGGCCAGACCCAAGTTAAACGGTTTATGATATGCATACTGCATGTACGTAGGTAAATTGCAAAAAGTGAAATGCCATGTACATGTACAAGAGGCCCATAAATTAAGCGCGGCGCAGGTATTTTATGAAGCGTCATGTGAGAGCTGAGATGCGCCGTCGCAGTTGTATGTAGTTGCAGGGCAGGGCACGGCAGGGCAGGGCACGGCAGGGCAGGGTTAGGGGTGGCGCCTTGCCGCCTTGACAATGATGATGTGCTGCACTCATCTAGAAAATGGAGGAGTACAGACATCATGTACGCATCTCATAGCCTGAAACCCATGTTCGGGATGGGTTCCAGGTGAGCAAAACGGGTGGCGGTCAAGGCAGACTACCCGAAAGGCTGACCGACGCACCCGAGGATAAACACGACGAAACACACTGAAGACGACTTGCTACCCTTACCCTCATCGGAGCAGTAACACATTGACGCGACGCCCGTGAAAGTGAAGTGATGTACTCCGGAATCTGCAAGCACGCATGTCTTGGGTCTTGGCGCCCATCAACACCTCCGTTAGGTCGAGCGAGAGAGACCGCAATCATGGCCATCAAGACACGTCGCTCAGCAAAGGGTTGCCACTACGTCACGGTCGACTTGCGCAGGACGGCATAACTTACGGAGCTCCCGAAGCTCGAAAAGGTTGTGCGCTGCGAAGCGACGGCCGGGGCTCCCCTGTGTGCGTCGTCCGGAGCACGTAACTGCGCAGTTGGCTCCACCCATCACCGAGGCCAGCCTGTGCAAACAGCCAATCATGTATTGGCGATAAGACGGACGAAACCGGGCCAATCCTGATCGAGGCCACTGAGTCCTGACAAAGACAAAGCCGAAGATTGACAGGCGAGCGGAGACGCCATGAATCAATTCTCAGGATCCAACCGAGTTGACGGCAGCAGTACGTCTGCGCGGCGTTCTGTACCATGTGCTCTGGAGTTTGTACAGCGCATATGTGCCTAGGCATCTGACGCCCGTCAATCTATGATCGTGCTACCGGTTCCTGTACGCGGTAGGGAAGTCTGGATTTCGATGGCGCATGTCCTCGTAGGAAGCTGACCTTTTCGCAGGGCATGGATGCAGCATGCAGAACTATCAAGGAACGAAACGGAGGCTTCCGGCATACGTACATACAACCCTGAAACCGCCATCCTGGGTACCTAGGCAGTCATCACCTCTCAGTGCTCACGCGTTCGGATCGCAGAGCGTGCCATGCCACGCAGAACAATTGACAGTCGGTTTGAACCCTTGCCCGCTTCAGCCGAGGAATTCTGGTGGGCCGGGCACGGAGTGGTATGTATAAATCATGACAGCAACCAACCACCACCACCAAGCATTGGGCGCACGGTCCCGGGGATCCTTTCCGGTGTGGGACAGGGAAAAAAGTCGACACGGCAGCGTATCTGAGACCAGATTGACAGAGCCGCCGCCATCTGAACCTGGTGGTGCAGTGCAGTACGATTCATCGAGCTTGGATCGTCTGTCGGATCGTGGACGAGACGTCAACACCAGGAACACATACAGAATGACGTGCAAAATCACGACGGAGTGGATTGTCTATGGCAAAAGAAAGCTTTGGCCCACCGTCCACCGCCAACCATTTGCAGAGCCAGAGCCGCTTCAGCACCATCTCGCATGAGCATGATGGCCAGAGGCTGCTGGCTGTCAAGGGCCGCCGCAACTTGGCAACAAGTAAAACTGATACTACGTACTCCGTATTGCGAATCCCAGTCGCGCTGCTCACAGCCTGGAGCGTCGCATCCAGCGTCTGTCGCTTCTTGCCGAGGGCCAACACGACAGGCATTCCATGGCGGGTACTTTGCAGTTTTCGTTTTCTGTTCCAACTTCCATACCCATTTCCTCGCCCTAGGCTCCGAGTAAGACTTGTCAGAACTTAGAAGGATGGCCGCCCACCAAGCACAGACCGGATTTATTCACCGGTGAGATTAAACAGCCAGGGTAAGGGGGTTCGAAGTGTGGGCAGGGACGTACAGGCCAAGGGCCAGGCGGCCTGGTCGCTCCCGTCGCGGACCCTCCAACGCTCCCTGCTTGCCCGCCTCTCCCCAGAAGCCAGGGTCCTGCCGCCCACTTGTCCACTCGCCCATTGGCCCATTGGCCCATTGGCCCACTTGCCTTCCCCAGCAGACACAGACAGACAATTGGCGCACTTCTTGCAAGTGGCGACTTGGCCGCGACTTCAGTTTGCCGTCACTGATTTTAGTCGGTGTTTGTGCGGACTAAGTTCAGTCCGCAGCCTCCGTAGCCTTCAAAAGTCCCCCACGGCCAGGCCCTAGCTGTCTTCGAGTCGTACCGCTCCGCCAATTGCCACCCTGCGATAGTCAGCCAGGCAAGTTGGTTTCCCGTCGCTCCTTCCACATGTCACCACCTCCACACCCTTCCGCCCGCGTCGGTGCATCCGACTAGACTGACTTTTTGTGCTTTTAAAAAGCAGCCGCCCTCCCGCGATGTAAAATGCACTTGCCTTTTTGCGAATGCCCTCAACTTCTGCTCTTTGGCCCCCGAGTTCCGGCCTCATCAGTGCGCAACAACAGGCCGCGCAGACATCTCATCCTCGCTACAACAACGCCCTGGCCACCTAACGCAACCAGCCAGACCACCCCGACGAGCCGCTCCGGGCGACGGATCCCCGACGACGTTGCGCTTCTTCCACCCACAACAGACACATACCCAGCCCGCCCTTGATCAATATCGCCACGAGCACTACTACCTCGTCTCGTGCCCCCCTTGCACCCCGCCTCGTGGCAGCATAAGAAGATTTCTACTTGTCAAGACCGGCGGCCACCCTTGCTCTCCTCGCCGCTCAGTGTCTGCTTCCGCTCTCTGGTCCCGCCGTCATGGCAGCGCAACTCGTCATGCCCACGCTGCCGGGAGATCAGCAGCAGTCGCGGCACTTCCTCCCCAACCAGCATCACCGACCTCCCCACGCTCGCTCCCAGTCTTACCAAGTTCCCCGAGGACCTCAAATCTCGCCCCTCGACACCTTTGCCATGCCTCAGCACGAAACTTTGTCCACTCCGCCTTCCCCCAAGGGCCGTGGCCAGCACTTTCGTCATGGCGGTCAACCCATGTACATGCCTGCCGTCCTACGACCCTGCCATGAGTTCACGTCTCGGGAGGTGACGAGATGTAAGACGGCCGGCTCTACCTCCTCAACCGACTCGGACTCGACCCTCCGCCGCGTCAACTCCGCCTTGATGAGTATTCCTGGCTTGTCTCTTCTTGGACATCGACTGTCGCGGCGGTCTGCCGACGAGGTTGGCAGGACTCTGGATGGAGAGTGGAAGCTCGATGCGTTTCCGGAGGTGAGGGGACTGCCTACACGCGTCCATTGGAAGGTGAGCTCAACCTTGCGAAGAGATGATGTACCCTCGACGTTTTCCACTCGTTCTTACCGCTTTCACACCGCAGCCTGATTCCGAATCCGCCGTCTGCGACGACCCGACGTGCAAACGCACCTTCAACTACTTTGTCCGCCGCCATCACTGCCGTAAATGTGGCAACATATTCTGCGACTGGCACTCCAGCGCCGTCGTGCCCCTCGACCAAGACGGCAGTTTCAACCCTCGCGCTGGCCCTTCACGTACCTGCAACCACTGCTTCGAAGTGGTCAAGGCCCTCGTCCACTGCAGAAACAACAGCCAGTCTTCCACCTCGACAGAGTCGGACGCGATGCCTCCAACACCAATCAACGCTCCGACAGCGCCTGGTGTTACGCCCCCGCACAAGCCCGAGATCGCAGCTAGTGTTCCTCGCGACTGGAACTGGAGTACTTTTTAAACATGCACTGTTATCCAGTATGGAATCAATTCGCCGCGACGTGTTATCGTGTATGATGGGATTCGGAAGTGCCGTCTCTTGCGCCTTATTTCTCTCAGCGACTACACTGACTTGTCCCCAGTGGACGTCAACACCTCACGGCCTACTAGCATAGAAGTTTTCTACTGTCACGAGACAGTCTCGGCCCTCGTTGGCCATCGCGTCCCCGGCATCGTCAGGACACAGAGTTTTGAACCATGGTACGATTCGATTTGATTTACAGCGTTTGCAGCGTGGCGTTGGGAACGGATTTGCATTACCTGATCTACTCTTGAATCATTTTGGTTCAAAAGTCCCTCATCTAGATGATTACAGGTTGTGCTCATGGTGTTTTGGTCACCTACGGACGATGCGCCGGTGCATCTGTTCGATTTCGATTGTTTTTTCTTCATTTTCCCTTTTGGTTGGTGGTCAGAATACCCCGGGTGCTGAGTACATTCTCAGTTTTGGCATGGCGTAGTTAGCACTAGTGTACCCCTTTATCGCTTGATGTCATCGTCTGCTTTCAATCGCTCAAAGTCAGTGACGGTGACACTTGTGTTTCCAGAGAAAAGGACACATCAGTGATGCACATTTCGTGTTCAATCTCCATCCGTCCACGTCTACACATCGGCCCTCTTGTCGAGCATGACAAGCCAAAAGTGAAGCATGTACCCCCTATCGGTCAACGACGTCTATTCTTTGCAAACAGCCCAGTACCCTTCTAAAATGAAACAAGGAATAAATATAAATAAACAAGCCAACTACCCTTCATCGTCGTCACGTAATTGCTCGAAATGATTTGAAACTCCCTCCTATATGTACATAGATATAGCTCAACCGATAGGCCAGTGGAACCCCTTTCCTACAAACGCAAGCTGGCAATTTCTGAAGAGCATTCGTCGAGGGTGGAGGAAATCAAAAGAATTGGCCTCGGGTCCCACCATTTACAACAACGCAGCGCAGATGCCGTTGGGTGCAAAGTGGCGAGACATCAAACGGTAAAGAGAGCTGCATCGACTCACGGGGTCGCGGTATCGCCTGGATCCCTCACTCCTTTATTCCAGCGCATGATGGCCTCTCCATCCACCTGTTTCGTCATGTCCGTCTTCTGGCACGGTCGCTGGTTTTTGTTGATGCTGCCTCGTCCGCCTCGTCGATGGCCTCGATGCGACCATTGGCATGGCCGTTGACCATGTTTTCACCGCCATAAACTTCCCTCTCGATACCACGGGCAGCATCCCAACCGGCTTTTTCGGCCAGAGTTACATTGCTGAGGCGGCGGTTGGTCTTGCCAGGAATCTTGTTGTTTGCAGTGCTGCGCTTGACATAGCTAGCAATGAAGAAGCTAACGAAAAGGTAGGTCAACGGAGCGAGGTACAAAACATTGAGCCAGATGGCAAATGTCTCGTTGGCTGTAGGAATACAAGGCTGAGCCACGTGAGAAGTCTCGGTTACAAGAGCAGATTCCTTGACCGTACCAGAGGCAACCGAGTCCAATGCAGCTGAGCCAAAGATGAACTTCCTAAGTGAGTCCAAGGCACCGGTGGCAGTGGGCGCGGCAGCGTCGGCGGATGCGGCTGGCAGTTCGACGGCGATCTTGGTGACCGTAATGGGAGCGACGTAGGTGACGAAAGAGTGCAGAATGGCATACGACGCACCAACAACGAATTGGGTGATTTGCATAGTGGTCAGGGTTCGCTTGACCACCATGGGAACCCTGATTGAGAAAGCCGTCAGGGTGTAGTAGGCGTACATCAGAGCATGGATGAACGAGTTGACCAGGACAAACACCCAGATAGGAGCTGACATGTAGCGCATACCCGCCCACATGCAGAGCATGGCCCCAGCATGATGGTAGGTCTGCAGGGTAGAACTGAACTTACCCTTGGCGAGGATGATGAAGGTATCCAAGACCTCGTAAAACTTGCTCAGGTAGAAGATCCAGCCGTAGTAGTTGAGACCCTCGTTCCAGATACGTCCCATCTGCGTGCTGCTGGGTTGGCTGCCGTCTAAGCTGGCGATGAGAGTGTTGGGGTCCGCGCTGTCCCAGTGAGACGAGGTGTGGTTGAAGTAGAGAGAGCCTCCCAAGCCACGAGGACCATGAAGACGGCAGAGGCTGTCAACAGTGGCAGCAGCGCCGCCGGCCCCGAATGGGCTCACGATGCTGCGTCGCATGGTACCCAGCATGCCCCAAAAGGTCCACGCCGAGTAGACGGCGAGCAAGACATTGTGAAAGACAACGAAGGCGAAGAAGGGCTTGGTTTCGCTCATGGCCCAGGGCTTTTTGTTGCGGGAGGCATTGAACTTGTTCAGAGCCTTGGCGGTCACTGCGTACAGCGCCGCAATAGTCAACGGAACATTGGGGTCAAGGGCCGCCTGGTAGATGCTGTCGGGGATGTTGAAGGGCCGCATGATGGAGACGGCCACGGGTGCAGGCGAGAGAGGTGTTGGTTCGTTGGTCGGGGGAAAGTTGAACAGGCTGGCATCTGGCATTGCTGCCACAACATATGCTTGCGCCGCCGACATGTTGGATTGTATCCGCTGTACGCAATACTCGTCTCTGTCGTGGGTTGCAAGGGACGTTATCGTAACCGCTTTTGAGTTGGGGGAGCAATGTCGTGTTCTCGTTGCTCGCTCGATATCGACGGCCTGTGTAGACAAAAGGGAAAACCACTCCTCGGCTCCAAACAGATCCAACAGAGAATGGGGTCTCTTGAGAAGATGGAGGATTCAGAATGGACAGCCAAGATCTAGGGCGGCAAGAGACAGAGTCCGGTGAGGAGGCCGTTTTCTTTTCTAGGGCAGTCTAATAATAAGTTGGGATGCTCTAACGGTATGGGTGGAATAGCAAGGCAAGGGGCGTGCATCTATCCGCTCAAACGTCGAACCTGCCCAGAAAGCTTGCGCGTCTTGGGCTGGAGAGGGGCGAGCAAGGAGCAAGCTTGTTGAATTGGCGGGAACCCCCAACCTGTAGGGTGTGGCCTTACGAGACTCGGATCTGGGCGTTGTTGAGGAAGCCATCCGCATGCAGTCCCACGTCACCCCAGCGCCTTCCGTCTTCCTCGGCACCTCACAAAGAGAAGAGATGGAACACATGCAGATTTCACGAGTTGAGCACTCCCTACGGTCACTGCGGAGCACTGGAGTAGTATTAAGTTGTTAGTATGCAAACGGGTAAGACCCAAGAGGGCAACGAGGCAACAGGGTTCGCGACAACGACGGGACCTGAACCAGCCTCGCGGGTTGTTCCAGCTGTCCGTTACCATTGAAAGCCACAAGCACGGTGACGACACGATACATGCTCCCTAAAGCTCGGGCAAACGCGCATGTTCAAGTTAGAGACTGGGTAGGTCTGTACTCTATTTAATCTCGTCGGCGGCTTGGTCTGCAATTGTCTGCCATCACAATCAGCTTTTATTTTAGCCTGGGGCGTGTAAGTCGGCCAAATTGCCCAGATAAATAGATACTTAAGTACCTACTTCCCACTCCTCACCACGCTAGGAGCCTACCTACGTACCTAGGTACCTAGGTACTTGAGTAGCGACAGGTACTCCGTACCTTTTAGAAGATATAACGTTTGTGTGCGGGACAAGTTCCGCTGCCGCCGGCGGGGCCCGGGTGCGACGAATTGAAGCTAATTACTCCGTACCCAGCTGGATAGGTAGCTGCCTGGTAGGTAATAGCGCCGCTTAGTTTTTTTTTTTTTTTTTTTGGGGGTCAAGGGGCCCAAAGATGCCTGGCAGAGCGCACGCCCGCCCAAACTCAAGAAACCAGGGCCTTGTCACAGCTTGGCCGCGCCGGGGTCAGGACTCGCCTGTTGTTGCGGTGTTGAAAGCAGTGCATGTTTCCAGGTGACTGTTGAGCAATAATAGAGTAGATGGATGCTACGGAGTACATCTGTACTTAAGTAAGTAGTTGAAGGAATTCGTACTGCAGGCTACCACTACTACCACCTGGGTACGGAGCACATCCATTCGGCTAAGAACCTAGGTACTTGAATAACGTACATGAAGCAGGGGCATGTACAATGTCAAGCCATGTAGCTACATGTTTTTGTTCACCTCACCTACCTAGTGGTGCAGAGTGACATAGGTAGGTATCTATGTAGGTACTTCCTGTTCCCGTGCTGGTGCCGGGTCGCGCTGAGTTGACATGCTCGTTCCTCAACAATTTCGGCCCCAAGCCCAGTCGCAACGCGGCCAGGCACTCCCGGACTGCCGGTTCCGCCTTCTCCCAGCCTGGCCACTCACAGCGGGCTGGCAGTACGTGGGGGCGCCCCGCAAAATCACCCCACAAGCAGCCCAGTACGGAGTACTACTGGCGAGTTCGAGTTCCTACAAATCACTCTTCGACAAACAAACGGCCTTTGTCCTTAGCTGGTGAAGCTATGCGCTACGCTATGTTTGACTTTTGCGCCAATGTCCTTCCCGAAGCCATTGTCACTTAGGTAGGCGCTTTGGGGGAAAGGAAAGATCGAGGGAGATCGAGAGAGATCGAAGGCTCCCCTCCCCCTTTCTTCCGCAGGTCGCATAGAATACGCCTTTGGGGAGTAGTACTTGGGAATGCCGCCGCGTCTGTCTTGACATGGCCATTTTGTTGGTGCTGGCACTCTGGATGCGTTGTCCTTCAACCTTGTGTAGACGGAATCCAGATAGTTACATATATGTCGCACAAAAAAATGGCGTAGCCACCGGCCACTTTCGTGTGCGTTAATGCCCTCCTCATCTTCCGACAATATATATACCTCGTAGTTGGGCAAGTGTCCGACGTTTACATAGTTATATGCCCGCCAAAAAATGTCAACTGGTCTCCGGCACTTCCGGCTTTGCTTACCGAGTAATATTAGCCAGTCATGACGTCAGCACGACGCAGCTTATTCATGCAATTGATCGACTCTGCTTGCACTAGAGCTAGTGTTCAGTCATTTCTTCTATTTGACTCCGGTGGAACACTACATTCTGGCACAGCCAAATGGACACAACTCCCCCTAGTTCGATCTTCTATGCATCTCTTGCGTCATTCTGTTCCTGCAGACATGTGGCCCATTCATTACGCCTTCAAGCTGCCACCCAACCAGCGGTTGAGGAAGTCTAGAGATGCCTTGGGCTGGTCGAAAGGGGTCATGTGGCCGGCCTTGTAAACCTGAAGGAATGATAGGTTGCCGTACGACTTGAGCTTACCATACTCCTTGGTCTTACTGCCGGAGCTAATCTTGACACCCTTGCTGTTGGCCCCAGAGAAGCCCTTGTGGCCAGACCATTCGAGCTTGTTCGTCCAGGCTTGGTTTCCAAGCCAGTTGCAGATAAAGTCGGCGTCGCCAGCGTAGATCAAGACGGGGATCTCGTCCAGGATCTGAGGAACAAGCTTGAAGTACGGCTTCATCCAGTCACCCTGAAGCAAGAAGTTGCGGTTGATGTCAAAATTGCAGCTGTCGTAGGTTTCAACCTCAGCACCGAGAGCCTCCATAACCTCGGCCTTGTTCAACCACTCAGAAATATACTCAAGTTCCTCGTAGCACAAGCTACCGCCCTTGCAGTCAATGCGAACATCATAAGGATTGCGGCCGCTGCGTTGATAAGGTCCAATCATGGCATTGTTGCAGTAGATGCTGGCGGGAACACAGGTCCAGACGCTCTCAGAGTTGTAGCAAGATTGAATCAAGGACTGGCAACGAGGGAGGGCGTTGTCGAGGCTGCGGCACTGAGTCTCATCAAGAACGGCAGGGTAGCCACCTTCGCCACATGCCATTGGGCGATAGTACTCGTACTGAGTGTAGCCATCGGTCAGACCATTTCCAATCAGGGCGCTCTTGAGGTTAATGTTGCGATCCTTGTGTGACAGAATTTCCGAGGCGAAAACGGGGATGTAGTGTCCGCCGTAAGATTCACCAGCAATGTGGAAGTCCTGCTTAGCGTACTCTGGGAACTGGTGGAAGAAGAGGGTCAGGAGGGCATAGATATCCTTGCCGGCAGCGACAGTGTTGCTGACTGTACCACTACCATATGAGTAGCCCACATTGACGGGCTGGTCGAGGAAAATGACCGATGCGTTGGCATTCCATGAGTATGGGTTGTGGACGACCTCGATCTTGTCATTGATGGAAGCAGGGCCGAGCTCCATGAAAAGTCCTGTGAGTGATGAGCAACCTGGGCCACCGTTAAGCCAGAGGACCACGGGATCGTTCTCGGGGTCATTGCGCGATTCAAAGAACCCTGTATGCTCGGTCAGCATCCACTTCGTAACAACCCGACAAGCCATCATCAATCACTGGTGACGAAGAAAAGAGGAAGGGGATTGTCGGGGAATGATGGGCGTGCTTACAGTAAAACAGATGCTTGTCTTGTTCATTGTCGTCGAGGTAGCCGCTGTACTGCTTCACCTTGTCGACGCCGAGCTTAGAAGGATCAACCTTCTTAGCACGAAGACTGAAGTTGTCGAGCTTTCCTCCGACCTTGCGGTGAGACTCGCCCCTTTCGTTCTCAACCCAGATATCCTGGACATCAGCGCCATGAACGACATGATCCCACTTGTTGTCAGAGATACGCGAGTGCTTCTTGGGCTTGGAATTCATGACATGCTTCTTGAAGGCATCGACGGCATCGGGGGCGAGCATGGCAACTTCGTCCCATATCGCCTTGGCCTCGGAGGTAGCCTCGCCAAATGCCTCCTTCAAGGGCTTAGTCCAAGCATCAAAATCCACATTGCCAACCACGTTGAAGTCGGAGCCGAAGGTTGAGGACTTGGGTTTACTGAGAACCTTTTGGTCCTGCAGACCGACCGCGGACGAGGCGGCACCCAACAGGAGGGTGGAAGTAGACAGCCGCATGGTGTATTGGCGTCGCCTGCTTGCAACTCACGATGCAGATAATTGTAGGGTGGATGATGATGACGTTGATGGAATGTAGGGCGGGAGACTGAGGAAGAGGTTGTAAAGGAGAGGAAGGGGACGTGGCCGCCTCGACGACGTGATGGCACTAAGAGGCTAGAGCACTCGCGGCAAGCCTGACCGAGACACAGCTGACTGTGCCAGCCATACGAGAGGCTCACAAGTTGCGACAGACAAAAAGTGGGGGCACTTGTCATGTCACGTGCACACTACGTATTTTCCAAGAGGCAGATAGACACTGGGAATACGGAGTATTCAAGTCTAACAACCCTGAATCTAAGGCATCAACATAGAGAACACCAGTTGCTCCTAAGCCTATTCAAAAATAGTGACGCCGTTTAATATGCCAGCTCGAAAAGCGTTTCCGGGGAAAAAAAAAAGAAAAAGAAGAAAAAGAAGAAGAAAAAGAAAAAAAAGAAAAAAAAAACCATCAAGACGGAGCAGCGCACTGCTGGCCAGTCGCCTGATCGACGCAAACCTGCGAGAGAATCGTCTCGCCGCCCGACTGGTAGTAGTAGCCTTGAGACCGTCACGGACTCACACAAATGCCGTCATTTGCCCTGCGGCTTGTCCGAGCCTGTCAACAGTTCCATCCATGTGCTTCATTTCTGGCGACGCTTGCCCGGAATACCAGACACCGATGGCGTCCATCTTCTCTTTGGCTTGCCGGGACAAGACACCTCCGGCCATGTCTAGTAAACACCACGCCGGGCATATTCTGTTTTCAAAACTGCCAAGAAAGCCCACGTTGTGCACTGTGTAGCTCGTTGCAGTCCCTCACCTCGAGGCGAGCAGCGCTCGATTCTTCATGCTTACTTCCAAACGGGTGGCCATGCTTACCGACAGAAACATAAACGCCATCACGCATATTCGGTCTGTTTTGTCCGAGTCCAAGATTCGGATGTCGGATCACCTTGTGAACACGGCCGGGTCAGCCAAGGTGATGAACTCTATTCGTCTATAACAATAGGCATTTCTGCTCTATGCTCCACTCCCTTCCGTCGTCGCTGTCTCCCTTTCCTTCGCTTTTTGGGCCTTCTTGGCTGCTATTTGCTGCTCCTTGAGAAGCTTCTTCATTGCATTCTTGCTCAGCTCACCAGTGCTACCTGTATCGCCGTAAGGAGAAACGCCGTCAGCAGCCTTGGTGACTGGCACAACGAGGTCTGCCCGAGGAACCCGTGGGTTGCCTTTCCACTCCAGTGGGCGCACCGACATGAATTCGTCAACCACAGCATCGCTAACCTTTGACCGTCGTTCTTGAAAGGTGCCGACGTATTTTTGGAGGTGTTCAATACAAATCGCTTTGAGCTGTAGATGGTGGAACGGTGAGTGTGCAGCTGACAAGCCTTGTGAGGGGAACGTACCTCGCCGGTGAGCAATTTGCCGCTGCTGTATTCGTCCTTGATTCTTTTGAGCTCCTTTTTCGTTTGTTAGTCGAAAAAGAAAGAAAAAGAGAAAGGAAAAAAGAAAGAGAATATTCTACAGTTGCCGCCCGGAGAGGGGAAGGGGGGGTAGAGCTAATCGTACATCATCATCCTCCAGGAAGAACGTGAGGTATTGGTACGCAACATCTACATGGGCATTGCCGCCCTTTTCGCGGTGCTCCTCCACTGTCTCGCGACCTCCAGAGAAAGCATATCTAGACGACTTAGCATGCTGATTCGGCAAAGGTACGAGGGTGTTGAGCGCGCGGTCTCACTTGTTAATCTTGGTCTTGATCTGCTTCGCAGTGTCGCTTAGAAAAATAGCAGAGTTATCGTCACTAGCCGACATTTTTGACCCCGGCCCTTGCAAAGCATCCAAGAACCGCATGTGAATGAGAGCTGGTTTGGCAAACTTGAGACCCTGGGCACAGTCTCTGGTCAATCGGAAATAAGGGTCCTGGTCGATGGCACACGGGATCAAACAGGGGATGGAGCTAGTCTTCTTTTCGTCGGGACCAAAAATGTGAGGGAATGATGATGCGAACGAGGTTGCGCCCTGGATGCTGGCAAAGTGAATCTTGCCAATATTTGAGCTGCCATCAAATCCGAAGATTGCCTTGGCGGTGTTGTATGTGACTCTTTTGGCGAAACGAACAATGTTCTTGTAGAAGGCGCCTCCAACGTAGGCAAAGTCGGAGAAGATGAATGTCTTCTTGGGGTCAAAGCCAGCGGCAATAATGTCCATGGCATTGGTCCTGCTATATCCCATGACCTCTTCTACCGTTCGCTTCTCGGAGAAGAGGTACTTCTCATCTAGTTCGTGTTGGTTGCATGTCTCACGTGTTCAATGACCAAAGGGGCTCACCGTCTGTCAACATGACTATCAGAGGTACATCCAGTGTGTCTTGCAGCCATCTAGTCGCACATGAATTCAGTCCCGTTGGTCTCCGTTTAGCCTCCTGTTGGGTATTCGTACTTAACAAAGTCAAAAACTTGGGTGTGTCCGATGTGCATGCTATCACTGCTAGGTCCACGACCAGTATATAGAAAGAAAGGCTCATTCTAAAGGAAGACGAGAGAGGTCAGCGACTATACAGAACGTCGTAAAATCTTGGACTTGACAAATCACACCTTCTCATAACGGTCCAGAATCATGTGTAGATCTCGATGACTGAAGAAAATACCACGGCGCATAAACCGGTGAGGTTTCTGGCCCGTGACTCTCTCCCAGCGCTGAAGCAGTGCATCGTCGATCTTGCTGGTGCCAAACTCATCAATGAGCTTGGTATAGTCAATGGCCTTGACCTTTCCGTCGTCGCCAACTTCGCCGGATACTGACCAGGGGTTGATGTCCTGCTTGGAGGGTTTGGACTCTGGAGAGGCAACGTCGTCGGCAGGGACGGGGTCAAGGGGCGTGGGAGCGGAGTCCATGGCGAAGGGGGTTGTGCTTCTGCTTCAGCTGTGCAAATATTCAGATGCAATTCCAGTGCCTCGGTCCGGAAAGGAAGTCAGATGCGTGCGTACTGGATAGTTGTGACTCGACAGTGAAGAAGTCGAATGCGCCGCGAGATGCACTTGCATGTCCAGGGTGCAGGCAAAGGCGGGGCAGTTTGAAGGATTTCACTTGGTCGCATGGCATGGCGGGGTTGACGGGGAGAAAAAAAAAAGGGAAAGGAAAGAACCAGTTGACATCTCACTGTTCCTAGGCGGTGTCACAGGGCCCGCGGGCTCACGAGCAGATGAACGAAAATAAATCAAACAGCAAATCGTCGTCGTCGTCGCCAAATTACTCCAGTAAGTGGAAGAAGTACGGTCAGACATGCACAACTTGTGAGGTGCTGTTTCCGTGGCTGCGTTTCTGGCAACCCTAACCCTCTGACGCAGAACAGAAAAATAAAAAATGAGTGTCCATTGCGCATTTACCAACCTATGAGTCAATACTACCCCCAGTACTCCGTGCTCCGTAGACCAATCTACTCAGGCACATTCAGGGATCACAGCTCAGTGATGCGGCGATTCTGTCGACATTCGCAATTTGCAATTTGCACGTCGGCTTTTTTCCTGCACCTGTGAATTAATTACCTACCCGGGTGGGTACCTTTCATCAGTAGCAACGCGCACAGCCCGAGCTAGCAGCTGAAACGTGCGTGCCTCATCAGTTTGCAAAAAGACAGCTGCCCCGCCACGGACATCGTCATCATACCTCCATCAGCTTTCCCACCAAGCTTGCTGGCCGGCCCCTGCCGACCTTCCTGGAAATCTCCTCATTTGCGTTGCGTTGATCGCGGCGGCAGCGGGCACTCTTCATTTCCTCCTCCAGCTCAGGCTCGAGCCGGCGCCCACACCGCCCGCCATGTCCCGCCAGATCAACCAGCCCTCCAACCAGATCAAGCTCACAAACGTGTCGCTCGTGCGCCTGAAAAGGGGCAAAAGGCGCTTCGAAATCGCCTGCTACAAGAACAAGGTCATGGAGTGGCGCTCCGGCATCGAAACCGATCTCGACAACGTCCTCCAGATCCCCAGTGTGTTCCTCAACGTGTCCAAGGGCCAGACGGCTCCCAAGGAGGATCTCGAAAAGGCCTTTGGCAAGGGCAAATCCACCGACGACATCGTCTTGGAAATCCTGAAAAAGGGCGAGTTGCAAGTCGGCGAGAAAGAGAGGGCCGCGCAGCTGGAGCGCGTGCACAACGAGGTCGTCAGCATAGTGGCCAGTAAACTGGTCGATCCGAGGACAAAGAGAGTGTACACGTCCGGCATGATCGACAAGGCCTTGGACATGCTGAGCTCCCAGGCACACAACACCGACAAGGACAGGAGCGCTTCGGCGAGCGGCGCAGCGACCCCGGCCGCGGACGACGACGGGGGGGCGAAACCCATGACGAGGGAGCACAACTGGACCGGCGTGGTGACCACCAAGAGTGCCAAGAATCAGGCGTTGGAGGCGATGAAGGCCCTCATTTCCTACCAGCCTATTCCGGTGGCAAGAGCGCGCATGAGGTTGAGGATATCGTGCCCGACAAGTGTGTTGAAGCAGGCCGTCAGGCCGGCCAAGGGGGCTGCTGCAAAGGAGGAAGATGGCGAGCAAAAGGCCCCCGGGACGGTCAAGGACAAGATTTTGGGATACGTAGAGCAGGTGGAGAATCAGGATGTCGTGGGCTCCGAGTGGGAAGTCGTCGGCTTTGTTGAACCAGGCGCCTTCAAGGCCTTGTCGGATTTCATTGGCAACGAGACCAAGGGCCAAGGACGGGTAGAGGTCTTGGATATGGCTGTTACGCATGAAGATTAAAGCCGAGGTCAAAGAGACTCCGTTGGCGAATGATGCCCATGCTGCTCTTGCTTTTGGGTCCATCTCTGGCGCTCCCGCAGCCTCTTGTCTGTTGTTGCATAGACATGACGCTTGGTGGTTCTTGTCGACTGCGTTGCTTGTTGCCCGATGGCGAGGGCATTGCATCGTGAAAAGGCCTATAAATTGCCAGTACCAAGAGAATCTGAATCGTCTCCGAATCAGCCCAACTGATTTTCTGGCATGCACTCTTTTTTCGCGTAGCAAAGATCCCCTCCAAGGACTACACTAAGAGAGCCCTCGACAGCACAAGTGTTGCTTGAATACTTTTGATTCATGACGTCTGATCTAGAGTACAGCTATGAGCCAAGCTGCATTGCCCGAAAGCAAACCTGTGTCCAGATATGAGCAAAAAGATGGAATAAACCCAGTCCGTCACGCCCTTCTACACCCATCCCAATGCAGTGATAGTCACAGCGTATAATTTAACCACCCTTCTTCTTGGAGACACCGACAGTTCGACCACGGCGACCAGTGGTCTTGGTGTGCTGACCACGGACACGGAGACCCCAGTAGTGGCGGAGACCACGGTGGGCGCGAATCTTCTTCAAGCGCTCCAAGTCATCACGCAGCTTGGAGTCGACACCGTTGGCCAAAATCTGCGAGTCCTTGCCGTCCACGATGTCGCGCTGTCTGTTGAGGAACCAAGAGGGAATCTTGTACTGGGTAGGGTTCTGGATGATCGTGACGATCCGCTCAAGCTCTTCCGAGGTGAGTTCACCGGCACTATCGAGTACGGAATCATTAGCATTCTTGCGCTGCTCCTCGTGCTCCCTTTTTTTCTGTCTCTGTCTCCCGCGTAGCTAGTGGAGGACAATAGACCGTACCGCTTGTTCAGGTCGACATCAGCCTTCTTGCAGACCAAGTTTGAGTATCGGCGACCGACACCCTTGATCTTGGTCAAGGCGTACATAACCTTCTGCTTGCCGTCGACATTGGTGTTCAGAAGACGCAAGATCTATTTGTCCGGGGTGTTAGCTTCCACTGTAACCAATACAAAGGAAGTGAATTCTTTGGCACGTTCGATCATGTCGCTGGCACCATCATAGCGAGCGACTGAAAGAGATTGAGTGGAATCGTCGAGCAATCGCCAAGGATGATGGAGGCAGTGCATTACTTACGAACTGAAAGTTCGTCTTCTCTCCCGAAACGAGCGACATGATGGGCAACTGTGTGAGTCGTTGCCGTGTGCTCGATGATGGTCAATGGATTTGGGTTGAGGGAAGAGAGGCGGAGATTTGTCTGCCCTCGCTTAACTTGGCGGGATTTTTCGACCCTGTGGGGGCACAAGTAGGGCAAGCTGTGGGTGGGTGCACACACTAAAAATCCTGTCACGATAGGACCACGTGATATGAATGGCTTACTAAGCGGGTTGGTTTACTCCGTAATGCTTGGGCAAATTACGTTGGTTTCCGGACCGGGAGGCCACCTTGACCTGTGAACAACACAAATCCAAGCCAAATTGGCGCAATCATTCTCCCCATACATTTTGGAGCCTCAGTTCCCGGTATGTTTGATGCTGTCGGGCCTGCTCAAATTGCGAGCAGCTTTTACGCGCAGACAGCCTCACCCTTTGACGGTAGGTGTTGATTCTCGTAGCTTATTTTCTTTGGCTCGTCTTCTGCCATCGCTCGGTCAATCCATCTAGAGGACAGATCTTGAGCCGGACACCCTCACTTTGGTGTGTGAGTACAAGACAAGAAAGAATTTTGACAACGCTTTTTGAGTACGAAACCTTCAGTGAATTCACCAAATGGGGGTTATCGTAATTTATCAGTTGTTACATTTTCCGTCTATCCATTGCACCATGTCCCCCCAGAGTACTTGAATAATGTTCATTACTTGTATAATGCTTGTCCCCTTGCTCCTATAGGTATGACAAATTCCCGAGCACAAGCTCGGCAATTGATTGCGTCCCTGAACTCTCGAAACATGCAGTGCATTCATTGTATGCCCTTCTTTTTGTATATGCCGTTCAAATTGATTTTTTCCTAAAGGCTCAGGGCAGCTGTCGAGTCCTGCGACTAAATGAGTTAGCCTTCGCAATCAAGCACAATCCCGCCCATGCATGTACGTACTTCTCGTGGTTGTGTAAGCTGACTTGTCAGCAATTCCCAAAGGCACACGCGATCCATCTCAACGCCATGTGAGCTGCTCTTTGGTTGGACGTTGAAGACATGGACATCTTGGAGACCACGCACGAGCAACAGCTCATCCAGGCCCAAGACGTCCGCCATCCTAATATTTCGATAGGCCAGTGGGAAATATGATCGCATCAAGGTGGCACGTTCATTCAAGTGCACCAGCGTCGACTTGGAAATATTGAGTGTCAGAGACTGTAGGTTAATCAACTGTGGGAGTAATTTGAAGGTATTTGCTGATTCTGGGCCACACCAGTGGACTGCGATGTGGCGGACGTGATCTGCGAAGTGCGAATTATGATTTATATGTGCAAGAAGCTCACAAGTGCAGCGAAATCGGAACTTTTTCTTACGAAAGAAAATCCGGTAGAACTCTTCATCTAGAGCTGTACCTAGCAGTATCGGCAGCGCCTTCATCTGGGAAGTCTGGAAGACGTTGTCCCTTTCGAACCTTGGACACCTGCAACCTGGCGTTTTCCCAGCCGGCACTACTATTGACGTTCGGAATGTGTTGTCGATTATGAGCTCCAACGTTCTTGCCCGAATTTCTATTGGCATTTTCATGAAAGGAAAGCCTTGGGTACAGCTTTGCCTGTCTGCGGCTGCGTGTAAGACAAGTGTGCCCCAGACTGGCCATGATTCGCGGCGGCTTTCTCACCTGCAATGTCCAGAATCTCCGTGCACATCTCGATAATGTCAACGCAAGTCTTGACCTCTGCGGGGTCCTTTTTGAGGATGTTGGCACATTTGGTGATGGTATTCGCAACGGCGGCCCTCCGCCGAGGGCTTAGACGAACTAGTCTTCCGAGCTCTTCAACGTCGAGGCTTCCGACATGGTAACTGTCGAGGCCCTCGAGCAGAGTCTGGATATTTCGGGACAGCTGGTAGCGACTCGGAATGGCCTTTGTCTTCAAGACGAAGAAAGACTTGGAGGCCATGGCGGCGGGCGGGCTTTTACCGGCGTCTCGTCAGTCAAACGACGCCAATGGACAACGGTGAGGAGTAAATGGGTCATCCAGGCTACGGGATTGAACCCAGCGTCGCCCAGACATTGTTTTTGATTCTTGTGGAGACGTTGCTTGCCAGCTGGCTTCAAATACGGTAAGTGCAGTGAACCGTGGATGCGACGGCCGTGGCAGGTGGCAGACTCAGATGCAAGTCACCAGAGTCGACGAGCATCTTGAACAGTGACGCATCGTTGCTCCTTCCGTCTGCGTGGTCAAGCTCGGCTTCGGGACCGTCTGCTGAATCCAGCGACGCGAGGAATGAATGCCTGTCAGTATGTACCTGGGTATGCCAAAGTTTACAACTACCATCGGGTCGCAGGGACTTGGATCAGGCGTGGTCAAAACATGATGCCAAAGTTTACAACTACCACCGGGTCGCAGAGACTTGGATCCGGCGTGATCAAAACATGATGTATTATCGTCTATGCCAATGGGGTATTTCATGTCGGCAAGTATAAGCCAAGGCTACTCCGGGCACCCTTTTTAAACAAATGAAAGAGCATGCCATCATGTGCGCGACTAGATATGACGCATGCGTCGGTAAATAAAGCAAAGAAAGCGGGCGGAATGATCCGCCATGACTGCCGATGAACCGTATATACCAAATGCCCGATATGTGCCAACGCTTGATGCCCCCAGGTAACCCATAGTCCCGTGTTAGTCATGCCCGTTCGTATAGTACATGCGGCACGTTTTATGTACTCTTCGCCATGGCCGTGCCAGCCATTGCGTAGTTGTGTGCTCTAGTGTCCGTCCGAGGGTCGTGAGAACTGTAATGTAACAGTTGTTGTGGCGGCCATCTCTATTGTGATGCAGTGTAGTCCTCTAATTTCTCTAGGCTTGCTTTCTTTCTTTGTCGGTGTTGAAAAAAAGGAACCGGGGTTGGGAGGGGGGGAGGAAAGCGAAAGAGACTACGACGCTCTAGGCTGTTGCGTATGAAGTGAGCAACTGGCGTTGGTCTCTGCATGATCTGCAAGGGGCCGCATATTTCGGCCACAGCACGGAGACTGTGGCCTTGGTGCTCGGTTGGTGGCGCTGAGACCAGCGGTGTATCCAATAACTCATAACTCTGGTAGTACTTTGCCTTTCGAGTGGTGTCTATATTTATCGGCGCCAGACAAGAGGTGATAGAAGTCGTACTCAGTAGCACTGAAGCATTTTTCGCCGTAGATATGCGGCGATGCCAATTGTTCGCCTCGTCAGTCTCGGGCCGAGTCGGGGCTCGGCGAGTCCGTCAGCGAGGCGATGATCTTTGCCCTATCGATCTCGAGGCTGGGCGCGCGCGTGCAACACGGGCTCACACCAATAAAACTGGCACTCTCAATCTGGCTCGGGTCCGTGGCGCCAAAGGTCATGGTGAAATGGCTCAGCATTTCTTGATGCTTGAGATTTTGCAGCGTGAGAGGTCGTTGGCTCGGGTGGATTTTCTTGTTCCTCCTGTTCCTCCGGGATTCCTCATGTGACTCGTCCTTGGAGCGGCGGGCAAACGCAAAGGTTCTGGCGAATTTGCTGCTAGTGATTGACTTGTGTAACGATGACGTCTCGCTGGTCGTGGTTGTGGTTGTGTTGCTCTCTGTCTGCGAGATGGTGGTGTCTGAGCTGTCGGATTTGCGCAAGGCACGACGGAATCGGTCTCGGATAGACATTGTAGCGGCGATGATGATGTTGCTGTTGTCGAAAGACTACGTGCGGCAAGGCGGAAGGCCAATTGACCAACTTTTTTGTTGCAATGTAGACGTTGTAGAAAACTACTGTCGCAGACGGAAAAAGGGGGGGCAGATCTAGGCCGATTATAAAGGGAATCGGGGAGTTCTGGGCAGCCTGGGCACGTTGCATGGGCATGTTGCATGGACATGGATGGGCATGGGCAGCCCAACGCCCTCTGGGGGGGCTCGTCTCTTCGCGCATTGCGGGAACATGGAAGTTACTCCGCAGTCGGTGGCAACTCTTTTCGGCCCATTGTCGTCTTTCTGTGGAGAGAGCGAGCGCGACCCGTGGGAAAAAGCATGTGGGAGGTGGGAGGCGGAGGGCCGAGGAGGAGCGAGGGCTTGGGCGGTGTCACTGGTGAGTGTTGCCACCAAGTACGCATGAAGGAAGGGGGCGGCGGCGTGTGGAGCCGTCGGGGCTCTGGGGCTCTGGGGCTCTGGGGCTCCTCCTCGGAGGCTCTGGAGTGCGGAGACATGGACGGACTGATTCGGGGCCAGCATCAATGGCCAGGGCTCGACGCGGTGTCGGTCTCAGGTGCTGGTGTCGTCTGGGCGGTCCGGCGCTGGGCCTGGCGTCGACGAGACACCAACAGCTGCATTGGTGTGACAGACTGCACTCATGCGCGCGCGCGTGCGCATGCGCATCACTCAAGCAGGGCCCAGACGTCCAGACGTTCCCGACACACGCATGCACACATGTCGCTCTGGTCCGCGCGGTGAAGGGTGGTGTAGGTGTGGCTGATGGAACAGCAAAAGAACATGCGTGGAACGGCGAGAGAAATCTGCGCATCCGGGCTGCGAGTCTGCGAGTCCGACGGCGTCCTCCGGCAAGCCTAGGCCGTTTGCGGTGGAGCCTACTGACGACTAAGCCGCCAAGTTCCCGCGGCTGCCATGGATAGGCCCATGGGGTGTTTTCGCATTTTGGCACCGCCACTAGCGCACCAGGCCGGGCCCACACTAGCACTCCGTACGGAGTACTGCTATGCGAGTATCCGTACTGGCCAGCCCAGCCCAGGTGCGGGACTCGACTCGACACCGAGCTAGTGCCTCCCCCTCGGAAAGCGTCATGTGCAGACGCAGACGCAGACGCAAACAAACACTTGAGACGGCCACCCCAGATGGTCCGGCAGAAGCCACAGCCGGCGTCAAAACTCTGCGTGCTGCCCCAGATGCTGTTCGTGTTGCCAATCCATTCTCAGTGGTATAGAGAGGGAGCGCCGCAGCGTATGCATTTTCCGCTGTCGAGTCATTTGCGTCGGCCGCCAACACTTGTCCACTGTGGCTTCGACGGGCATGCCGCGATACGGGTCCTTGCCCATCCAAAAGTTGAAGCGCGGCAAAACTCGGGACGAGGGTGTTGGTTTGTGCCACTTTAGCAGTACTCGGTACGGAGCACCTATCACTGCTGCTACTGCTACTATTGTTACTCCTAATCGACCACCAACCAACGGAATGGAGCAACTTGCGGCCAGGCCTGGGACCGGACCAGGTTTGCCAGGAATCCATTCAGTACGAATGCAAAACAAACAAGAAGCCGCTTGCCCGGACGTCTGGATCCGGTCTCGACGTCATGGGGTCCGTTTCGTGACGTTTAACATTTGTGTCCTTGGCGCCAATCCCTCTGAATCTGCACGCTGATTGGCTTCCGATTGCTCGCCTCGACGGAGAGTCTTGTCCCACAGCGCGCTTGTCGGTCCGCAGTTGGCTGGGAGAGGCTCAATTAGTTATCTGGGTTTCCTCGAAGTTTCTTGGCTGTCCCTTCGAATCGTGTACACCCACCGTAGCATTGGCTCCAAGCGAGCTGGCATTCCATTGCTCCTACACTACACTGTAGGCCTATCACGAAACTTGAGGTACAGCTTCTTGTCCCTCCCGTTGATATAAGCCGCTTGTCTGCTCGTGCTTGGTTTGAATTGTGCTTAGTATCTTGAGCCGAGTCGTTTTCGCATATTTGGTCGGCTCGATTTCCAGAAGCCGAGTCTCTCGTTCCTTTCTGGAAGCGCTATCCTCTGTCCCCATCACCATGGCGAGTCTGAAGATGCCCATTTCAAACTGTGAGTGACAGTCCGTCCCGAAAGAGCTCCTGGGCGGACACGTTGCTGAATACGTCGTGGGGATCTGTCCGCGGTAACAGAGAAGCTGGGCGGGATTCGTGCAGAGGCCTATCAACGTTACATCTACCAGAAGAGACACCAGCAAGACATTGCACCCAGCGACGAAAGAAAACACGACGAAACAAACCTGAAATCGATCTGACGAGAAGAGAGAGCGTGTCTCGAGGCTACCGTTGAAATAAAATTGTAGGTCAACCAACTGGTAGTTATAATGCCGCCCTGAAATGACTTGGTCCGATATGATTGGCCGAAAGACCGACGATCCCCGCGTAGGGTACGGACTACCTTCAGCTACAGCTCAACCACACTCATGACCAGGTCCCTGTACATGGCTTGCCCCCGTGCTGCCGTCGGGCCCAATGAAAGGCGACGACGTCGTGACAAAAGGAAGTCACTGACCACATCACCAAGTCGCGTGGCTCGCTTTACTCAGCACCACCAGCAACAGGTCGTTACACCAAAGTCCCGTCGAGTGCGCCGTCTGCTGTTTTTCATGGACTCGCCTGCTGCACCATAGATCATGGTCCGGTACCGTCCGACGCCCTTTTGCGCAAGACTGGCCTTGCTGTAATACCGGGAAGTTGCGCCGTCGAGCTGCGCGTCCTGTGCCTTCAAGCTTGGACGAGACACCACGCCGTGGGGATTGCTCTCCCAGCCTCCGCCAAATCTCCATCATGGCTAGCCTGCGGGAACGCAACGCCCAGGATAGAGAAGCCGTCTCTGAAGCAGCCAAGTCGCCGCCGACTCCAGGACAGCTGGATACCGCCGACGCTGAACCCAGCCGCACTACATCACCACCCGCCCCTCGCTTGGGCCGCGACGTTGGTGAGGACTCACCTCTCCTCAGCAGCAACGACTCGGATCCAGGCGATGCGGCAAGACCTAATCCCGCATCACATCACCTTGATGGGATGCAGGAAACCAAGGGGCTATGGTACATGGTTATGCTGACAATCAGCATGGGTGGTTTGCAGCTTGCCTGGGCGGTCGAGCTGTCCAACGGATCGCCGTATCTACTGTCGCTTGGCCTCAGCAAGTCACTCATGGCACTGGTGTGGATTGCTGGGCCATTGACGGGAACCCTGGTTGTGCCGTACGTTGGCATTATTAGCGACAACTGCCGCATGCCATGGGGCAAACGCCGGCCGTTCATGGTAGGCGGCACCATCGCCACAGTTGCTGGCCTCATGTTCCTCGCCTGGACGCGAGAGATTGTCGGGGGCATATTGGGGCTTTTCGGCGCGGATTCCAAGTCAGAAGGCGTCAAAGTTGTCACCATCGCCGCCGCCGTGATTGGCGTCTACGTGCTCGACATTGCCATCAACACGGTCCAGGCTGCCATTCGAGCCTTTTTCGTCGACTGCGCGCCTGCTCATCAGCAAGAGGAAGCAAATGCAATGGCGAGCCGGGCTACTGGCATCGGAAACATCATGGGGTTTGTTGCGGGATACGTGAACCTCCCCACGTACCTGTGGTTCCTTGGAAACAGCCAGTTCAAGATACTTTGCGCCGTAGCCAGTATTGGACTAGCAATCACGATCGCACTCAGCACGGCCAGCATACGCGAAAGGAATCCCCGGACGGACGGGTCCCCCATCAAGAAGACGCCGAATTTCGTCACCTTTTTCTTCAACATCTTCAAGTCCATCAAGCGGCTGCCGCCGCAGACCAAACGAGTCTGCCAAGTCCAGTTCTTTGCCTGGGTTGGATTTTTCCCGCTACTGTTTTATACGTCGTCGTACATTGGGGAGATTTATGTCCAGCCATACCTGGAGGAGAATCCCAACATGACGCCCGAAGAACTGGAGGCCTTGTATGAACAGGCCACCCGCATCGGGACCTTTGCGCTGCTGATAAACGCCATAGTCAGCCTGCTCACAAACATCTTTCTGCCCTTCTTCATTGCGCCTACTTTTGACAGCCACCCGGTGTCCGTCAACACGCACACTGGCCAACCTGTCGCGACGAAGACGACTGCATTGCCGCGGCGGTCGTACCTCGACTACTTGAGACTACCAGGATTCACACTCAAGCGGGCCTGGCTCGGATCGTTGGTATTGTTTGCCGTCTCCATGTTCTGCACCGTCCTCGTCCGGTCGGTTGCGGGAGCCACGGTTTTGATAGGACTGGCCGGCATCACATGGGCCATGGCGCTGTGGGCTCCATGGGCGATTATCAGCGGTGAAATCAGTCGGCGAGACACCATTGCCCGGGTGAGGCAGCTTCAGAACATGGCACCAGGCCAGAGCAGTAGCCGGGGTGCGCCGTCGCCCAGCGGAAGCTCGCAAGGCACGGTGGATGCCGAACTGCCCGGTCAAGGTGAAGAAGTGGACCAAGCCGGCGTCATCTTGGGCATTCACAACATGGCCATTGCAGTTCCCCAAGTCGTCGCCACCGTGGGATCAAGCGTCGTCTTCAAGTTCCTGCAGAAGCCACGCGGTACACCCGGCGATCAGAGTTTTGCCATTGTCATGGCGCTCGGAGGCCTGTTTGTCCTGGGTTCTTGCATTTTTGCCATGAGAATCAAAGACGACGCAGATGCGACAGAGGAGGCACTTCATGACGAGGCCCGGGGTGCTTTGCTTGCCGACGAGGCCACCGGGAACTAGCCCCCATACGTACACGTCTGATGTGATTCGGACGCATGGGTAGGCGCAATTTCTAGCCGGTTGGATTTACCCGTCCCCATTCACATTCACCTGCTTGCATAGACACGCTGCATCAAACTTGAATCAACAATTTGCAGCTAGTAGCCATGTGCGTCCCTTTTGTGTGCCTCCGTCGACATTCAAACAAAACAGCCAGCCGTTTCCTCGCAGAGTCGAAGCTGCCATATTGCTCGTCACCCCACCACGCCCCTGGCATCCCACAGTCAGTCTTGGATCCGTCATGGCAAGGCCCCAGAGGAGCCCTCGTCTCGCCAGGAACTTTGCCCAGCGGGGGACCATATGCCGTTGTCCCTCGCCATTCGTGGCACCGCCCTTGTCCCATGCTCGTCGCAGTACGTGTAGTGACAATCTGGCCTGTGCCGCGACCGCGGGTGATTCTGGGTGTCGGCCGCCACGCGACCCGGCCGACCAGTGGCCCGCGACACCGTGTACGTAGTCGTGACGTGCTTGGGGACGGCAATGCCGAGCGAGACCACGGGGGCCTTTGGGCGAGCAGGTTCCCCCCGAGCGGAGACGCCTGCGGCGTAAATTGGAGCCAGGAGGACGATGAGCTTGCCGGAGAGCATTTTAATAGTGTCTGGTGTGTATGTAAAAGAGGTCAAGTCGGGAGGAGGAAAGACATGGCTTATCATCATGTTCTCCCCTTCTCTGCCCCGTATCAATCAGGCACGAGAGACTCAAAGGGTAGGAGGAGGTGGACCTTTTTTTTTTTTTTCATTCTAAGCTATTTCTAAAATCCATGTAGGGCACTCTGGGTGAATATCGTCACGGGAAACAAAACACGACACGACGCCTTGCTCGGCCGAGAGGAAGTGGCGGCCGCCGACGGTCGTGATGGGCGGCAGCAGCAAGCAACGTGACGCCATGCAGAAGTACAGGTGCGACCTGAGCAGACGGGCCGTCTGTTACGTTGTGTGCGGCTGAGCCAAAAAAACAAAAAAAAAAAAAAAATCACTGCATGGCCTTGATGCCGGCCTTTGCCCACATGGTCAGGCACAGCGTCACGCTGACAGTCCACGCTAGGCTTCGCAGACCAGCTAGCTTTCTGTTCTCGCCGAGCTTGACGTAGCAGAAGACGTAGGCGAGCCGGGAGGCGAGATAGCCGATGCTCAGGGTGTTGAGGAGGCACGCGTGAAGACCGGCCTGGTTGGCGGCGACGACACCGCCCGCAAAGAGAGCTAGGGATTCGAAGCCGTTCTCGGAGGCGGCCTTTGCGCGGAGGATCATCTGCTGGCGCTGGGAGGGGGGGGAGAAGGTGTCAGCCGGTACTTGTTGTCGGGCCAAGGGGACAGGAGTGCAAGGCCTACGGGCTTGTCGATGGTTTCGCTCTTGCAGACGGCGTCGCGCAGCGCTCGGGGGTTCGCGTTATCGTACGCTTTGCCGGAGCAGGCGACGGCGATGCTGTGAGGGCCGAGGCATGTCGCGATGAAGACGGCGGGGATCTGGGTCAGGCGTGCGTGGTGAGTTTCTTGGAGTCTGGACACACGAGGAGCGAGGAGCGAGGGCTCACAGTGAAGTAGGAGAGGTTCTTGCTGCAGTCGAGGCCGATGGCGGACATGATGGGCGCTGGAGGTATTCTGGACTTGAGTTGGTTCGGTCGGCGTTTCTTGTTTTTTTTTTTCTTTTGGGTTTTGGTTTCGGAAATTCCAATTGTTGAGAAGCACGGTTGCTGGAGTCGATGATGGATCGAGAGTCGGGGAAGCAGTCAGAAGCCGTCGGAAGCGGGCTGGAAACTGTCCGTGCTGTCTGGGCGTCCCGACGGCCCGACGGCTCACAAGACGGAGAACGGAGCCCCGCGCGCGCGCCGCCAAGCTCGTCCGCCGGTGGACCGCGATTGATGCGACGATACCAGCTTACCAGCGCTTCGTCCCTCAAAGTTCATGACCCATGAATCTCCGTCACGGCCCGTGTCATACACAGCAGACTTCGTTGCTGTTGCGAGCCCTCCGACTGCAAACAAAAAATCTTGTTCACGCCAGTCAGCCATCATCACGCCCGCGGAATGCGCCCTGCCGCTCAGCTGTTGTTCTCCAAGCAAGCAAAAGTGCTGCACATTGCCTTTTCCCATTCACCACCAGAGGCACTTGGGGTTTCATAGTGGAAGGCTTCTTCATTTCATGCAGTTGTCGTCACGAGCGCAACTTCTAGTAAAGCTGTGCTTATATATATACAATGGAGTGTGAGTCGTGGCGGCTCTTGGGTAAATGGTGAAATATATACCAAACATTGAATGCAATATGAAACAAGACGAAATCCAAAGAACGTACTGTGGCAGTATCGTCGTGCTTGGCCTGTCAATTTATTCAATGGGAACCCGCCCTGGGTACCTTTGTTCAACAACTCTTGCTCGCATGCTTGCCCCAACTGCGGCAGCTCAGCTTCTTTTACACATGCCGCTCAGGCGGAAAATCGTTTCGCAACAGCCCTAATTCGTCTTTTGGCGTTCCAGCTGCCACCGTTCCAAACTTTCCCATTCCATGACAGGTCCTGTCTGGGTGGCGGAGGCGGCGGCTGCGAGCTGGCAGCTTGAGGTTGAGTAGCTGGCTGAGTCGGCCGAGGCTGGACCTGGATCTGCGCAGGGGTATGGCCTTGATCCTGAGGTCCCAGCAAGTCTGACGGCGATCCCGAATCTGGCGCCGAGTAGTGTTGGACTGGAACGGGGTTGCCTCCCTGCTGGTAGACTTTGATCGAGTTGACGGCCCAAAAGGCATTCGCAAACTGTTCAGGGTTGGCAGCAACATAGTCCTTGCAGGTAGGGGCCAGAGCTGCGCACTTGGAGTCCGACTTCCAGACTTGGGGGTTTCCGGCCCAAGCGCCACAAAAGGTGGTGTCAAAGACAATCTGGTGGTTCTTGAAGAAACCGTCAATGTTGCAAGTGTTTCCACCCACGAATCGAGCAGTTGGTGCTCCCCAGCTGCCGGGATTGGGATTCTGGGAGGCAATGTCCTGTGGAATCTTCGACCGAGGGAAGAACCAGACCGCGATGTGATCCGAAGTCCACTCAGTCGCATAGACACCACCTCCAATGGCGTTGAAGCCGTCGCCATAGTTTGAACTGTCGGCGGTGCGTTGTCCGCAGCCACTCGAGGCACCCGAGGCACCACAGTCTGCAGAGGCAAGCCTGGTAGAAGCAATGGCGCCCTGGTTAGACATTGTGCAGCCAGCCTTGGTGTGGAGCGAAATGGCGTTCTGCGTCTGGGAATTGACACCCTCCAGAATGTCAATTTCACCAGAGTTTGGCCAGTCTGCGCCGAACATCCAGAAGGCTGGCCATGCGCCACAAATGCTACCAGGCATGTGGGCAACATCCGCAATGAACAGGCCGCGGGTGAATGTCTTTTTGGACGTCACACGAACTGACTTGCGGCCATTGGGAGGGTTCTTGGTCTTGGAGTCGACACCCATGTAGATGGCCCCCTTGTCGTAAACGGCGAGGCCCTCCTTCT
This sequence comes from Metarhizium album ARSEF 1941, assembly GCF_000804445.1. NCBI lineage: Eukaryota > Fungi > Ascomycota > Sordariomycetes > Hypocreales > Clavicipitaceae > Metarhizium > Metarhizium album. Next base: position 255,873 of record NW_024467600.1, read on the forward strand.
TGGCAGTCTGCCCATCAACATATTCAACAAATCCCTCTGTAGGATCTTTGCCCGTGAAGAAGTCGAAGCTGTTGAAGAAGTTGGTGGTATCGTAGGTGGTGTCAATGCGGTAGCCGGCATGAACGGTGCCTGCAGACAAGAGCACGGTGCCAGCAAAGGCAGCGAAGCAGCCCGTAACGCGCATGAGGATTGGAAATGGATTGCCTTCAAGATGTGGTGTAGACGGTCGGCCTAGGAATGAGGCGAGACAACCCGTCTTGTTTGAAGCGGCTTTGCTGTGTGAGCCGGCACGACAGCGTCAAAGCAAGAAATCCGCGAGACTGTCACGGCGACGCCAAGTGATGCGTACGGTTCTTTTATGAAGATGCCTCGAGGTCCCTCTGCCGCCCTAGACAACTTCCCGGAACCAGAGCCTCGTCTCCAGGATGGGCTTGGATGTGAGGGAAGATAAGAGAGCGAGGCCCTGTCACAGTTGCTGCTGCAGCTACTGGGAAGGCGGACAGCAAGCAGTCTCTTGGTGGGGTGACTCCGAGTTGCCGTCAAAGTTCCCAAGGCGGAGAACAGTAGTTGGGGCGCAGTGAATGTACAGGCGAAGGCGACAAGTTTGTGACGTCCTCAATATAAAGGATCAAGGTGATGAGGAACTGAGATCAGGGTCCAAAGGAAGGGAATCAATTGTTGAGAGCAGAACAATGGCAACCAGCAACTGGGTTGACAATTGTGGTCAAAAGACGTTGCTGTCGTTGTTTTCTCTCCAATAGGGAGTCTGGCCGGCCGAAAGAAGGAGATGAATCGATGCAAGACGAGAAATACGCACAATCTTGACCAAGCTGCCGGAAGGACTGGACGGCAGACAAGATACAACAAAGGGCGCTGGAACCGTCAACGGAAGCGAAAGAAGGAAAAAGTAACAAAGATGATGGAGAGTATCGAGAAGAGACATGTTAGACAACGGACGGCAAGGCAAATATCTAATAAATACGTACGTGGCCATTGTTTCTGGGGTCGCCTGGTTGTGTCTGCTGCGTCGGTCACAGACTCGCAGCCCGGCTGGTGGTGTGAATGCGCGCGCTCTTCCTCCCTCCCCCCCGGTCGGCCCCTCGCTCCATGTCTGGTGTTTCCGTGCGTAGGGGCACACTCCGTAAAATAAAATAGAGTCGTTCCCCTGTTGCTTTTTGCGGGCCGCGGTTGGCAACTCGTTTCCGACGATGTTGCAGTCGTGAGGCAGAAGCGTTCGCATGAACCTGACACTCTGGTGGTGTCGCTGGCGGGCCAATCAAAGCTCATGACCGGCAACGCCAAGAGGCCGAAGGGGCAACTGCAAGGGCACTGCTAAAGCCCATGTCAGCAGCCTGCCACAGGCGCCGGGCGGGGTGGAGCCGCGTCCCGCAGCGTTCGTCCAGGAAACAACACACACGACGTCTTGGGTCTCATTGGGCAGTCACGGCCGGTCACGACGGAGCTTCGAGGACTGGTTCGTCCATTGTGTCCTGGGCCTGGCCTTGGCGCGTGCCTTGTACCCCGTACCCCGTTAAGAGGTACGTACTTGGTTGGACAGACAGACCTGAAAACCGGACAAGGGCCCAGATGTTAGTTCGGTCCATGTCCATTCATCCACAAGGCCTCCCTTCATAGACACGCACGACGTCTCGACACAAACAGAAGGCCTCTTCAGTGAGGTCTTGCGCGATCGCCCCAGTCCAGTCACATGTTTAATACCCAGGCTCTTTGTCCATCTGGAACCGACAAGCCTGGGCGCCTCCGACGTCCATCAAGGTCTTGCAAGAGTCTCGATTCTTGGCATCGAGTACAATGCGACCGCCGGGCGGTTCACGGCAAACACCGTGTGTGCGAAGATTCGGAGAGAGACTGAGAACCCCCAAGTCACCCTACGAGGCGACCCTTGGCGATGAAACGCCCAGGCCAGAGGGATGCAAGGTTGAAACAAGTCTGTTTGACAACAAAGTGAGTTGGGATTGCTTACGGAGCAGGAACAAGAGAGTGCCTGGGTGGCTGACAGGCTCTGACCGTTGCACAAGCACTGAAGTCGTCCGTCGGTTTGTTACGCGACATTTACTCCTCGCCGAGGTGCCATACCATACCATGCAACTACGAATTGACACTGGCCGATGACGGACTCTTGCGCGGTTGAAATATCCGTCTCCATACTCTACCCTGATTGATTCGGCGGCAAGCCCATGACTTTTCTCCACATGGCTCGCGGGGGGGAGCCAGGTCATGACGAAAATAAGCGCCGCGGGCGACAAGCCAGCTCCGCCAGCCAGGTCATAATGGCATCCGCCAACTGGTAATAGTGACAAGCACCTGTCCTGCATAACTGCCTACAGTGGGTAGTAGTAACAACAGCTTGCCAATATCGAACCAGGTGCAGGATGGTGTTCCTCGAGCGAGGCATTTCCTACGAGCACGGGATGCGGAGCACACACAGGCGTGTTCGAATTTCAGTTGACTGCCACCTCTCCTTTTTGCGTGACAGAGTTGCGTCCATAAAGTCTCCGCGCCAGCCACAACAACCAGAGCATGGCAGGGTGGGGTGCATCCATGACGATGAATTTCTCCCTTTGCATCCTCGTTTGCATCTGATTTTTTTTTCCCATTACTATAATCCCACAGTCCACAATATTCAGTCCGGATTTCGCTGCCAACTTCGGTTATCTAATCAACAAGCGACTCGGCACCGACTTGCAAACGGCCAGTGCAGCCACCCAGCACTCGGGCGGACCACCTGCCGTCCGTCACGCATCACGGCAGCCATTGCCGCTCGCCTTCTCGCCCGGCAACCTTCTGCCGTGCTACACACAGGTCGATCTGGCTGATCACTGCCCATAAAGCTGTCCATGGACCCGTCCCCTGTTTCAGCCAGAGCGCATAAACACAATGCCGCCCCAGACGAGGCTTTCTTCGTTGTTGCAAAAAGGCTGTGCTTGCAGTCGCCGGGGGCCCAAAAGAATTGAAAGATGTGAAAAAAAAAGTTAAATTTTAGACAGCAACAAAGCCGTGACAAGACAAGCCCAACATCTCTCACGTCGTCACCAATCAATCCACCGTACGGAGTCCAACGAGCCAGGACCCATCTTTCTCTTGTTCAACAACCTCTCGCCCCTGTTCCGAACTACCCGTGCTCCTGGATTCACAACGACTCATGTTCCCTGTCAAACGCATCAAGATGAAAGATGAAGAGACCACACGTACTAGTCCCCGGTCTCGGCACCTCGGCATCTCATCTCTGCGACTAACGACATCAGACAGGGCGCCGTCTCTACTTGCCCGGCTCGTTTCCATCAATGCGTAGCGGCGCGCCGTGAATCGCGTGGCCGTCTTTATGTACGGATCCCATCGCGGATACTACACCACATGTCACAACAGTGAATCTGCCAAGAGCCTTGATGTCGTCTATTGCAAACAAAGCCACTCCAAAGTTATACAAGTGCCATACATAAATAGACAAAAAGCGGTACCAAAAAAAAAAAAAAAAAACCGA
>NW_024467600.1:259389-303178 GCF_000804445.1 Metarhizium album ARSEF 1941
AGGGGTAACAAAAAAAAAAAAAAAAAACCGAGAGCAACCATTTCCATGCTCAAGAGAAACCTTTTGAATACAAAAAAAGAAGAGGGAAAAAAAAAAGGTGACAACGCCTCTGTGAGCCATCTGACAGACTCATGCATGGGGTTGCTAAGTCAGATCTTGGGTTCAAATACAACCGGAATCGACTGAATTCCTGTCCTCCTCCTTTAGTCTTTGTTGTCGTGCCTCGTGCTCCCCCGACACCAAACAATTTCGTCGTCTTTCTGGAAGAAAAGAAAAACGAGGAATAATAAGAATTACAAGAATTGATGAATGCATCCGAGTCTTTTTTCGCCGCCGGCCTAAAAAAAAAACGCCTCTCGGTCATGGTGACGATTCCACTGAGCCTATGCACCGAGCCAGATGCACATCGCCATGCACCATTCAAGGTGAAACAAACGTCGTGGGAAACAAGACCGTCGTGGTATGTCGTGTGCCTGGTGCTCATTCTTTGCTTGCCTTGTCGCACGGGCTGTCAGTTGCTTAAATGGTCTCATCTGAGCTTGGCACACCCAGACAGGCATGATTCCCCAGGACTCCCTTGCAACTCCTTTCGAAACAGAGAATGGAGCTTTGATATGTCACAGTGAAGGATGCTCGAACAAAGTCGCATTCGCTGAGCCCGGAGAAACCAGGGGGGAAGTATTGACGGGCGGCAGCTCAGTCAAAATCACAGCTTCACCCGCTTGCCTGTGAGTTTCCACCAGATAACAGCGATAAAGTCTTCCTTGAAGCGTTCCCAGGCGTTTCTGTTGAGCCAGTAGCTGAACTCTCGGTAGTGATACATTTCGCCCCAGCAGTCTCGACCCCATTCGCAGCCAGCCATGTTGACAACAAAGTCACGGTCGTGCTGACTATAATGGAAACGAGTGTTGTTCTTTCCAGAGCCATCGTCACATGCGGCCGGCGGGAAGCTGTTGATTTTTCGTTGAGGCAAGAAGCCAGTGTGCTCTCGTACCCAAGCATGGTTCTGGTAGAGAGTCTCCAGAGCATCTTGCTCCTTGTGCTCCCACGCCATATGCTTCTGCTCGTACGCCACTGGATCCCACCAGACATCCAAGAGGCGTTCGGTCCAGGCGCTACGTCGCACAAAGAATGATCCCAGATTGAAGCCAGAACAGTCCTGCGAGAAAAGCAGGTTGACAGAGTTGATGTTGCCGTCTCCCACTGGACTCCTGGCAGATTTGTCAAGATACGGGTAGGTGAGAGGATGGGTAATATTGAGCGGGTTGTATTCGTTGATATCGCGGTACACGTTGGTCTGGAGGTTGTCGAAGAGATGATCCTGCAAGGAGTACGAGGGTTCCATCACATACGTGTTGAGGTCAAGCCACCAGAACCTACGGCGCTGTTAGCGATGGGCTCTCTGTCGTGAACGCCGTCACGGAAAGCACACTCGGGACATACCATTCAGCATTGGGGTATTTCCTCATGGCACTTCGGACGTAGTCGACCTTTTCCCAGCTTTCTCGCCATTCGTGAGCATACTTCTTCCTAGTCTTCATGTCGACGATTTCGAGGTCGTAGCCCCATCTTGCAGCATATTTCCGCTTGTTTCGTACGCTGTCCCGCTCAATTGCCCACTCTCGAGCACCTTTCCACTCCATGACGCCTCCTCCGACATTGGCTGCGAGGATGATGACAAACTTTGAGCCACCTCGACCCCAGCTTGCTCTTCGATACCAGTAGATGAGAGCTACGCGAAATCTGGTGTTAGGATCGGTCGACTAAAACTTTGGTCGCGTGCTGATGGAGAGGATACGAAGCACTTACGAGAATGATAGAATATGTACAGGCAGAGCAGGAAAACAAGAACAAGAAGAAGTCTGAGTTTCAGCTTTCGGCCCATGCGAGCAAAGATGGATCGCATTCTTCCAAGCAAAGGAATATTGTGAACGCGCGAAGGCGTGTGCTTGTCACCGTATCGTGGATCTGTATTACTCGAGTTGTAGCGGGGGAGGTTGCTTGAAATGCGGCGCAAGTGGCGAGCAAAGAAGCCCGAATTCTGCGTCGAAAAGGAAGGATAGCGGTTGGCGCCGAGATGTCGCATTTTGGCAGATTCCCATTGCACTGGGCCGGAAGCCGGAGCATTGGCTGGACTTGAGCTGCCACTATGGACATTGAGGCCAGGGCTCGACCAGCCACCGCCGGGGACGGGTGATGGGCTACGCGACAGGGACATTGGAGTAGCGGGTGTACCTAGGCATAGCACGGCACGAGGCGTTAGTTTGTATGGTGGCCATGAAGCGAGTTGTGCAATCGCGTATGACCCGGCACGTAACCTGCAAGGACATGGTCCTACACGGATGAAGCACAGGCCGGTGTGGGCTGTTGCATAGTGGGCAAGACGTACCAAGGATGGGGGAGAGAGGTGCTTGATTAGCAAGCGCAGGGCGAATCTCTAAAAAGTTGCCAGATCTCTGCTCACTCGGAGTCTGGGCTCCGGCCGAGGAGCGTCGCCGGTGGTGGGACGGCACAGGCCGGTCGTTGAAGGAGCTCGAGGAGCCGGCGGTCAGCTTTGAAGAAGCCAGTTTGAATGTTTGGCCGTCGCTGTCGAGTATGGGGGTTTGCTAGGCTCGATCAGCCATCCGCAAGGCCGCCGGCTGGGATGATAAAAGCCGAGTCGAGAGGAGCAAAGTGGCTTGGCGAACCGGAGCGGCGGACGCGCAACTCTCGACGCTCGTCTCTCGTCCCTCGTCTCTCGTTTGGTTGGAGTCGAATCAGGTTCGGAAAATGGCGCGGGCGGACGAGCGGAGCGCGCGACGCACGAGAAGCCACAGTGGCTCCTGTGTCCCTTGTTCCCGGCGGGAGCAGGTACTCCGTACACAGAAAATAAATGTTGATGTTGATTTGAGACGGGCAGAAAAGTCGTCAACTCTTGGCAAAACGCAGAAAATGAGAGAAACGAGTGATGGAATTTTGTGTGAACGACTTGCGCGCAAGCCAGCCACTAGTTGAAACCAAGAAGAGTAAATCGGGGCAGAGCAAACCCGGTCCTTGGCAGGAAGCTGGGGTGGGTAGGTCTGTTTTCCTCTCCCTTTTATTCCGATCTCCCTCCCTCTCCGTCCTCTCCGTCTCCTCTCTCTCTCTCTCTCTGTGCCTCTCCCTCTCTCTCTGGGTTTCTTTTTCTTCTTCTTATTTTGCTCAGGAGACGCTGCAGAGGGTACCGGTTCGGCTAGATGGCACAAGAATCGTGGATCTCGCTTTCGTCACAACAGACTTCCGAGGGGTTTTGATGACCACTTGGGTTGAACCGACCGTCGAGTGAGATGAGCCTGTGCTGAAAAGTGGCTGAGAGAGAATGCTCGTACGGCGTGCGGAGTACGAAGTTTTGAGTTGTGTGGCGCTACGGTGCGTTCGTCGGTCCGCAGGAGAACTAATTGGCTACGTCTCAAGTTCAGTACGAAGTAGTAGTACGTACCGTGCCCCTAATTCCTGTCTAGATCAAATATGCAATCTTTTTGCTGGCCGCCGTTTTTGCTCATGGCTTGGTACTGAGCCGGGATTATTATAAGCATCAAAAGACAGGGTTTTGCAAATTGCGGTGGGGAGCGCCAAATCAGAAAAAAACCTAGGAGGCCCTTACAGATTCCTACCAAATAGGTACCTACTTGGTGTGCCTTGAGTACCTACCTAGGTAAGTAACCTACTTACCTAAGTAGGTGCTCAAGTAAGTACTTGAGAAGTACCTCAGGTCGTCACCTGCTTTGCAGGAAAGCACAGCACAAATCACCAGCTTCGCAGTGATACTGCATAATTCAGCAAGACATTGATAGCGCGGCGGAAAGGTGCACTCGCCTGGTCAACGCGCAGCGTGCATTGCGCATCTACGCACGTGCGGCTTTTGTTTGTTTGTTTGTTTGTTTGTTTGTTTGTTTGTTTGTTTGTTTGTTTGTTTGTTTGTTTGTTTGGTTTTCTTTTTTTTTTCGTTGCTGTTTCTAACCATATTTAAATGCTGTCAGCGCGCCCACGGCTGTACGCGGAAAGTGAGTATTGCACACCATGTCAATAGCAACGCCCGAAACGCGCACTTGGCCCGAGTTGCGCCCCGTGTGGCCCGTGTAGCCCCCTTAGCCGCAAATATAGTTTGTCGTGTATGCGGCCAACGGCTTTCCTTAGGCTAGGTATGCTGACAACTGCCAGTCCACCGTGCTGATAGCATCCCATGAAGAAGGTATTCAGTGAGCATAGCGTATGCAAGCTCCATGCGGTAGCTTCATCTAGTCTGCTGATATTCCTGCGAGCCACATGGAAGAGGGATTCCCGCGTTCAGGGTAGCGCATCGGACTGCATGGCGCCAGAACAAATTCAGGCAAAACCAACCAATCAAAAGCCACCGTCACCACGGCGCATAGTGACAACCAATGAAATCGCAGCGCCTCTCCGAATAAGCGCCGTCATCAGCATTTAGACGCCGACGTCGACGCGGGAGGAGATGCGCCGTAATGGAGCCTCTTCTTTATTTAGCAAACAAGCCATGGAACCTGTAAAACCCGGAAACCTGGAAATGGTGCAGCATATCAAGATGCAGCCCGTTGGCCGCCTCGGACGCAGATGCGGCCGTCGAGGTTGGGCTGCGACAGTGCCAGCTTCGTCGCGGTCCCATTGTCGTCTGATTGAGTCTTGCCAATTCGCAATTCAATCGCACTTCAATCCCCCATGCCTATTCACGTTCGTGTCTAGGTATTGTTCCTGTTTCGTCTCCGCTACGAGCCCTTGGGTCTGATGGTCTTTCGTTACCGTCTTCGTCTCTCGTTCTCTCAACTCTCGCCGTCCTTTTCGATTTACTAGTCTTCATTTCCGTCTCTCTTTCGTAGGGCATGTTATCCGTCATTCTTTTCATCAACCAAACCCCTTGCCCCGAAATCGAAAGGTCGAGTATCGTCCTGCTACCTCTGCTTGGCCTTTGTTCGTGAACCACGCCATCTGGGCTGCCGGCAATTTCATGACGACCTTTGCCGAATCACCATACAGGCATTCTCGACGTTTTCTCCCCCACAAAACAGCCATCTGGTGATAGATCGTCGACACAGAAAAACGCCATGAGTCTGCCACCCATATACCAAAGCGGACACCATGCTCCCGCCAACACCGCGAGAGCAGCGGAAGAGTGGGAAGAGTGGGAGGATGACCATGTCATCACCCCAATAGACGCGGCAAAACAGACTGAAGTCTGTCCGTCGGCCATCGTACCAGCACCACTCCAAGACGGAAACACAAAGGCCGTGCACCTGAGAGCGTCCAGTCTGTCGACGCCCAAAGTGCGCAGAATTAGATCACGACAGAGACAAAAGGCACAGAACGCCAGGGCTGGCATCCGCCTCATCACCGACATGTCTGTGTTTCGCCGAAATACAGGCAGGAAAGGAAAGTTTGTCGACGCCGCCGCCCTCAGGGCCCTGGAAGGAGAACCTAGTTCCGCCTCAGTTGGTAGCTGGAACTGGTTGAACGAGGACGCTGGAAAGAAGTCCGAGTCAACCTCGGAAATGCGGAGTAACCGAAATAAAAACCGACAGTTATCGCCGCAAGACAGAGCTATTGTTATTGGAATATCGCTGGAGTCGTCGGATATACAAGGGCGGCAGATGTGCCCGCAAACTGCGCTGACCGGCAACTCGACAGCTCCATTCCCTGCCGCCAAGTTGAACGATCGTCATGTACCCCACGAGGCCAAGACTGATGTGCAGGGACACAAGTCCGTGTGGTCCCCCGATACACCGGATACGCCATGCTCGTTCGGATCGAACCATGCGGCATCTAGCGTATACTCGCAACTCATCATGCGAACTCAGGCTCCGCAAGAAGAGATGCCGCCCCCGGTTCCGGAACTGCCTTCGAATTACGACAGGACCACGCACCAGAGGACACTGAGCCTCGAATCGGGGAAAAGTCGACATGAGGATGACGAAAGCGACACGCCATGCACTCTTTTTGAGGAAGATGGCGCGCCCAGCCCACAGAAGCATCTCAAGTCCAAGGAATTCGGTATAGGCCTCGATAGTGCCAGTTCAAGATCACACGGGTGGTGGGACCACGTCGTTACACCCTTCCTTGACAAGAAAATGTCCTTCCCAAGTCCAAGGTACAAAACCGAATCCCCAAAATCACCAAAATCACCCAAATTTCGAACAGAGACGTTTAGGGATAAATCGCGGGCAAACCTCAACGCCGCGGATGAACATCGATCAAGGCCGTCACCCTCAGACCTTGTCCCCGTACTCGTACAAGCACCTATTGTTCGAGCACTACCACCACGTCGGACACCATCAACGCAGTCTGATACGGGGCACGCGGAGAGCCCTCAAGATCTCTCGACAGAGGCGCAGATTCCTGTTGTAGGGCCGAGCACGAGACAGACGCCGCGAATTGTCATCAGTTGTGATGACAGCCCCAGCGCATCAGATATCCCACCACCCTACTCACCGCCCAAGAAGAAGCAAGATGACAAACCCGCCAGGTACCGGGCGGTCTTCCCGCCCGGACACCCGCTTCGTTCTCAATTTCCACCTACTCCGAGACCAGCTTCTCCAGGACTGGCAGGCACGATGACTTCCCAGAGAGGACACCAAAAGGAGCAGCCCCTGAACCACGCTCCTGCCGTGCCCATGACACAAATACAGCCGGTTTTCACGGAGCCGCTTCCCGTACGAGCAGTGGGAACATTTGTACCCCTCGAACACGCATGCTCTGCAGCAGGCGGCAGACACAAAGTCGAGCGGCGGCGGCGGCGACATGAGAAGGAGGACATGATTGCTCGCCGCGCCGGTGGCCTCTGGAGGGGACGTGGCTGCGTGTCGTCAAGGGGGTGCTTTGGACGCACAGGTCGTGAAGGCCGCAAGAGAAGACGGGTCTGGATGGCAATCTGGGCCGGCACCATTGCCTTGATGCTTCTCATCGTCTTATTGGCAGTGCTGCTCACACGTCAACACAGCCCAGCAGAGACACGCTCTATTTGGGTCAACCTGACAGGCTTCCCGCCCATGCCCACGGGCGTCCTGACGGTGGTAGGGCCAGATAATACCGCGGCCAGATCTGTCTGCACTGAGCCATCCACGCTCTGGAGCTGCTCTCTGCCCAAGGACCAGCAGCCGTCTGTTTTGCCATATAAAGCAAATCAACCGACGCTGATTATGCAGATCCAATGGGACAACGGGACTCGCCGTGCATGGAACGCCCCTGACGGGGATGCACCCGAAACCTTATCGCGAAGAGCACTCGGAGCCGCAGCTCATGCGATGAGTGTCCTGAGGCGGGACGCGGCGCCGACCGAGTTCTTTCCCGATCCCGCAGCCCCAAAGTTCAAGGAAGTCTGGTTCCTCGGCGAGACGACGGACAACATCAAGTCGGAGCAGAAAGGCGGCGAGCGAGCACCCTTCTACATCAGCCTCCTCAGGTCGACAAACGACACGGTGCCGACACCAAAGCTCAGCCGCAGAGGCGTCAGTCCCAATATCGGCAACGCTACGTTCAAAGACATCATCCCGCCTCCGGACGTGGAAAGGGACGGCACGTCGGCGCCGGCAGTCATGATGCCCACCCCTGTACAGCAGCCCGTCCGTCTCTTTGACCGTGGCCTGCCCACCGAACACTACGGCTTCTACACGTACTTTGAGCGCACCATTTTTGTCAAGTCGGTCACCATCCAGAACAACACGGACAGCAACATGCCTCTGGATGAGGACGGTGGATGCCGCAAAACAGAAGCGTCTCATCTCGTAACCTGGGGCGACACCCGACTTCACGTGCAGATTTGGACGCGGGCCCTGTCGAGCAATGCGTCGTCGCTGCTCAAACCGGATGGCAGCAAGGGCATCGGCAGCACAGGTGAACTAGTTCGGCCCGGGACTATGCCGTACCCGGTGACTATTACGCAGGACACGCATGGCGGGAACCCGGATAGGAAGCTTGTCTGGGATCGGCCCATTGACGACCGGATGCAGGTTGCGACGACGGAGGCACAGGCGCTGGTCAATAACATGGGCAACGGGGGGACGTGGGTGAACCGGCGGGGGACCGGGAACGCAAAGTTTGGAGGGTTTGACGGAGGCAGCGGAGGATGCAAGTGCGAATGGGTGAATTGGGTGTAGCTTTGGATCAGAGGTCGCACATGGCTGCGTGACGTGACGCCTTTGACATGGCTGTGATGGAGCACGTGACGTGGGCACGGGCACGGGCGGGATTTGCACTTGCCGTCACTATACAGCCTCAATAGCAGCCATGCACAGAAGCACGTATCTTGCCGCTAAGGAAATAATCAGTCGACGATGCGGATTCGTCGAAAAAACTGTGCACACATGACAATCAACGGCGAGTCAACACGAGGAGAACTAGAACTGGTCGATGGAAGCCGCTTGAAAAGGAAAGGTGGGGGTGGGGAAGCTCAACCGCCTGCCTCTGGCCGGCGTCAACTCCAAAACCTCGCTTCCTCATCACCATCGTCAACCAATGCTCCTGCCCCGCCTCCGCCTCCGCCAGCGGCATCGCCCCCTGCAGTCTGTCCTCCCGCGGCCATGCAATCGCCGTCCTCGCCGAGGCCGCGTCGTCGGTGGGCGGACCCTGCTCACCGTCGCCATCGAGTCGTCATGCGACGACACCGCCGTGGCCGTCCTCTCGCACGCGCCGCCCTCCACCGCGCTCCTCTTCAACGAGCGCATCTCCTCCGATAACCGCGCCTTCAAGGGCGTACACCCCGTCGTGACCGTCCGGGGCCACAACTCGTCCCTCGCGCCGCTCGTCCGGCGAGCGCTCCAGCACCTCCCCGACGCCTCGCCGTCCGCTCCCTCCATACAGATCCCCCCGCTCTCCTCCGCCTCCGGAGCGCCCCTGAGGAAGCAGCGGCCAGACTTCGTGTCCGTGACCAGGGGCCCCGGGATAATGGCCAACCTGGCAGTGGGGTTGAACATGGCCAAAGGCCTCGCCGTCGGATGGGACGTGCCGCTCCTCGCCGTCCACCACATGCAGGCCCACGCGCTGACGCCGCGGCTCGCGAGGGCGCTGGGGACGGGAGCAAGCGACGCGGGCGACGGCGGCAGCGCGGGCCCCGAGTTCCCGTTCCTGTCGCTCCTCGTCTCGGGCGGACACACGCAGCTCGTGCACTCGACGGGGCCGGCGGCGCACCGCGTCGTCGCCGCCACGGGCGACATCGCCGTCGGCAACCTCCTCGACCAGGCGGCGCGCGTCATCCTCCCCGCCGACGTCCTCGGCGCCAGCCCCGACGTCATGTACGCCCGCCTCCTCGAGTCGTTCGCCTTCCCGCCGGCCCCGGACGGCCCGCCCGACGCGCAGTACGCCTTCTTCGAGCCGGCCGCGTCGCGCTCCGACGAGATCGCCCCCCCGCCCACCGGGCACGCCTGGGACGTGCCGCTGCCGCTGCGCAACTCGCGCCGCCTCGCCTTCTCCTTCTCCAGCATCCACACGCGGGTGCATCGCATCGCCGCCGCCAGCCCCGCCATGGCCCTCGCCGAGCGTCGCTCGCTGGCGAGGCACACCATGCGCGCCGCCTTCCAGCACCTCTGCTCGCGGCTGGTCGTCGCGCTCCAGGACAGGCCCGAGCTGCGGCCGGCGGCGAGGACAATCGTCGTCTCGGGAGGCGTCGCCTCCAACAAGTTCCTCCTGCACGTCTTGAGGGAGACGCTCCGCGTGAGGGGGTATCCCGACGCCGAGATTGTGGCGCCGCCCGTCGAGCTCTGCACCGACAACGCCGCCATGATTGCGTGGGCCGGCGTCGAGATGTTTGCCCAGGGGTGGTGCTCGGATCTGGGCGTCCTGCCGCTGGGCAAGTGGCCCATGGACCTGGACGCCGGCCGCGACGGAGACGGCATACTGGGTGTCGGGGGCTGGACAAGGACAAGGAGAGAGGAACGTTGACCACACCGGCTGCAGGGGCGCCTGGTCGATCAGCGCCCGGCGTGTCCTGTTCGTCCTTTACGTGTCCGGCTCCTGGACCGAGATGGGAGCTGGCTTCTTCTTGCATGTATGATATGATGATGGATGCATCGGACCGGGGGACCAGACGGGCCGCTGCACGTGGTCTTGTTGTATCCCACGTGCCGTAATTGTAAATCACCACACCACACCACAGCACATACACACACTGTACATACACATGTTCAAATACAAAAAACAGAGTCTCGGTTTATCTTGTCGTTGTACAGGTTGCATTGCTCCAGGCGCTCTAGGCGCCCCCGCCACCATGTCCGTCCCCAATCCAGCTAGTCCAGCTCGCTCGTGACGTTGCTAAACTCTCCCTTCTCCAGCTTGGTCTTCCAGAAAACAGGGTTCGTGTCGTTGAAGCCGTGCTTGACCCATCCTTCCTCCTTGACATGGTACAAGTTGATGAAGCCGCCAGAGTAGGCGTCGCGGTGCGTAGCCGCCAAGATGCTTCGCCTGCCCAGCTCCAGGGCATCCTCATCGCTCAGGTCATACCTGTACTCGGCGTCCAGCACGCCGTATGCAAAGGTCTGGCCGGAACCAACGCAGAACAGACTCCCCGCCAGCCGGGTGCCGTCGCTGTCGACGTAGTACAGCGCAGGGCCCTCCTCCTTGGTCACGCCGGCACACATGGTGCCCATGCTGAGCCCCATGCCCTTGTAGCTGTAGACCAGGTTGGCGAGGATCTTGCTGGCGGCCGCGACGCTGATGCGGCGCTTGTGCCGGAGCTCGTGCAGGCGGCACTGCATGCCGAGCCAGGCCAGCCAGTACTGGCAGTCGGCGGCTCCGCCGGCCATGGTGCCCAGCAGGACGCTGTTGATCTCGATGACCTTCTTGACCGTCTGGGAAGCGATCCAGTTGCCGGCCGTGGCGCGGGAGTCGGTCGCCACGATGATGCCGCCCTGGAAACGGAAGGCGAGTGTTGTCGTGCCGTGAGCAATCTTGATGGGACAGTCGGGGTTTGACCGGTCGTCCGTGGCCGCGCGAAGCCAAGACGACGGCTGCGTTGTGCGTGTCAGTCTTTTTTCCGTCAATTTTCACGGCCTCTCTCTTGGAGACCAAAGGCGTCGGTTTTCGGGTAGCTCAACGAACCTGAGAGATGGGAGGCATAGCAAATTTGGTGGTCAGGCATGACGTGGCATCCATCATTTCCCGTGCCTCGTTTTCAAACGGCTCATTTTGCTCGTATGTCGGCCTGCTGTATCTAGATACAAGAGTATCCATCGTAGCGATAGAGGTGTGGCGGTGGGAGGGAGGTGAATCGGTTGGCAGAAAGGCCTACTCGTGACGCCCACGTTGGTTCGTGGTAGAATAGAGTGTGCACAAGCAGGAACACCAAGGTACCACAAATCGACGTCCAGAAAGCTCGCCGAGACTGACAGTCGTGGGGGATCGAGTAGAGTCGTGGCGGATTGACGGTACAGGCCACTTCGGGATGGAGATGTGTGTTGAAGGTGCCTATGGATGAGGGTCGACGTTGGCAAGTTCAGGCAGCTTCCGTATCGCGCGTCACCAACAGGGCAGAGCTTGGGCCAGCCAGGCAGCCAATCAGAAAGTAGTGTGGATTCGAGGTACCTGCGTCGCCGGTTACATAATACGGATCCACCCAGAAACTGGGTGCCTTGTCGCCTGGCTGACGGCCGAAAAGCTACGAGCCTACGGCAGCCTGGCTTGTACTTCAAAGGATTTGGGTCTCTTCACTTACTCAATTTAGGTTTTTATCATGGTTGGGAAAACCTAATAAGTATGATCGATTCAATTCAACAAAAACTAATCAACTAGGATATAAAACCTAACAATACGACTTTTTCCTCCCATGCCAGTCTGCCTTCCATGGCCACAATCAGAAGATCCCAACTCCTTCTTTTACCTCTTCACTGTCGAAGCGAAGGTAAATTTTGCCCCTAGAGACGATAGTTTGGGTTGTTGGAAAGGCTTAAAAGGGCAAGAAAAAAGAAAAATAAATATTGGAGTGAGAACAGAAGAAAAGGGACGGATTTCCCACAGACAAACCAGAAACTAAAGAAATGCTCGCCACCACCAAAAAAATAAAAAAAACCGGATACTAGTCGGGAAATACTTTGAGAAGCTGCTTCGTAAATTATGCTATCCAGGATAGCACATGCAGATTCATATCAATACCAATGTGACAGGTGGCTCAGAAAGACACCCAGAATACGGCAGCCCCAACCTAAGGGTTAGGTGTCATTTCCCGGCTGGTTCGAGACTCTCGCCTGCCCAAGAAACTACGTCGAAGGTGAGACTTTGGTGTATCGGGCGCGTCCGTCTCGGCAAGCTGGAAGCTACTCTTGATTGTGACTGTACCACCACCAACAGTGAGCTCTTTTGCGGCACCGAATCCAGTCTCATCCACAAAGTAGATATGCTCTCCAAGCTCGTCACTGCTTCCAATGAAGTGATCTCCCTTGGCCTCAATCTTGAACTGGGCGTCAGCATTGCAAGAGGCCTTGAATGTCTCCTCAAAACTCCACTTTCCGTTTGGTGACTTGAAGTGCTTCGTCTTGCCAATAACCTTCTCCTTTGGCGACAGCATGGACACCTGTATGAAAAGATCCGTTGATAATGGGTAACCAGAGGCACCCACAATTGTGAAAGTAGCCGTGCCCTTGGAACCGCTGCCCGGTGCAGCACTGTGGATTGAAGTAGTAACGCTCTTCGTCCGGGAGTGGCTGGGAGAGCTCGCTTGCGACGCGCTGATGGTTTGTCCCATGTCTGGAGATTCGGAGAGACCAGTAGCTTTTCTGAGGCCGGGCTCCGTTCCTCGTCCCCCGTCGTCGCTGAGTGTGGTGGCAATGATTGGAATGTCAGGAGTCTCTGGCAAGGATCCGTTTTCCTTTTCCTTCTTGCCGCCAAGGAGACCACGCTTCAAGAATGATGCGCCTTTGCCGACGCCATGGCCGACAACGCCAGCTACAGCGGCGCCTCCCTTGATGGGGACTCCAGCAACGCCTGTAACGATTCTGGTGGGAGCCCCCAGGCCGGAAAATGTTGAAGTTCCATGGATGCTTCTTGTGACGTAATCTGGCCGAAAGAGCAGTCGCAGGCGAATGGTACCCGACTTTCCGTCCAGTGTATATGTGCACTCACTGGCCTTGAACGGCTCTAGAGAGTCTACTTTGATGACAGCTGCGCCCAAAAAGTCAGGCTTGTCGGCGAAATCGTAATCGTACACGTCAACGTTGAACTTTGCCGCGGTCCGCGAGGGAACAGCAACCTCAAAGTACTCGTTCCATGTTGGATTCAGCGTCTTCTTGATGACCTTGGTCTTGTAGACCTCCTCGCCGTTGAGCTCAAATTTGCAGTATGGATCACTCTTTCCGTTCCGGTCCGCAGACGGCAGTTCCTTGGCATCTAGGACATCCACACGAAGTTTGCCCATGTTGTTGATGCTTTCGCTCGGATCCAGCTCCATCTTGATTGGGATGTACTTAAGGCTAACCTTGACCCAACCATCCTTGCCGTCATCAGTTCGCAGTTTGAGCATTGTTGGATTGTTCTATGACGTAGAATTTAGCACCTCTTTTTGTTTGTAACTTCTGTCACGATGTAGTCTCCCCCTCTCATGCACTTACCAAGCACTGCTTGAGCGTATCCATGGTATTTCCAGTGAGTTGAGCCAAAGTTTGGTCCTTGTCGTCACCCTTCTTGCGCGCTTTCAGAGTGAGACGGGAGAAGTCAAGTTCTCGGATCACACAGTCGCTAATTTCGTCAAACTTGTGAACCTTGGACGGAGAAGTGGAAGAAATGTAAGAGGCATACGCCATGTCATCAACAAATACTTCAAGGCGGCTGTGGCTTTCAGGCAATTCAGCTTCAAGGAGGCGGAAGATGAGGAGACCACTTTGGTGTCTCAGGAGCTCTTCAGGGCTGAGCCGGACCTTGGGAGGGCCTTGCCGTTCGACCGAGCATCGGCCCGCAGTTTCAGAGTCTGCTTTGTCACTTCCTCCATTTGAATTCACCTTTTCCAGATTTGCCTGTGGCTTGTCCATACTAGCTCTGGATTTACCGGCATTGGAAGAGCGATCAACGGAAGCCCGTGGGGCTTCTTCGGATTTGTCTCCAGTAGCGTTACCGTTGGCTCTTCCATTGGCTTTACCATTTGCTTTGCCGTTGGCTTTCTCTGCCTTTTTGGCGGCTTCGGTCTCCTCCTCCTCCTCCTCCTCCTCCTCCTCCTCCTCTTCCGGATCTGCAACGTTGAGGCAGGGGTAGAAGGCGACGGTGTAAGTGAGTGTCCCTTTGGCAATGCCTTTTCCATGTAACCGCAGTCCTTCGTTGCGAACCGACTTTTTGTCATTTACCATGTATTCGCCTGTCGCTTCTTGGTGGACAAAATCCCCAGCAAACAATTCGACCAAACCAAGACTGCGGTCCTTGCCCATCTTTTCAGCATCCATAACCTCAAGAGTGAGACGGTCGCGGGGAGAGAGAATGGGAACATAGAGGACCTCGTCCCACTCGGGGTTGAGGTCATTCTTGAACGTAACCGTCCTTGCCTTGTCAATGCCGGAAAGCAAAACCCGAACATAAGGGTCCGATTTGCCAAATGACTCAAAGTTTCTCAAGTCATTGGCTTTTTGGAAGTGCAACCGCATGACACCGATTGGAGTAGAGTAACCACCCGTGCCGATGACGCCAGAGATGGCGACGGGTCGCCACTGAGCCATCATCTTGACGCGGCCAGACTGAGCCCCAGACAGCTGATACCACTCCTTGCCCTGCGCCATGCAGTCCAGGATTTCATCGAGTTTAATCTGATACATTCCGAGAGAGGGGTCGCTGATGAGACCGCGATCATCCTTTACAGTGACACCCAGTTTAGCCTTGCGTCGGTCCGTGATGAGAATTTCCTTGGAGCCATTGTCCCAAATGGGGTTGTTGGTGCGCTTGAGTATCTTAGTTTGGTGGACCTTCTTGCCGTTGAGGAGCATGACTGCGTATGGGTTGAGGAGGCCGACCAAACTCTTGGTTCCATCCAGATCTTTAGCTTGCTCGACAGTGAAACGGAGAATTCCCTGGTTGGATTCTGGCGCCGGCTCAACCTTGCCATCAGGCAGAGTTTTGCTTTCAAGCACGGGGAAGAAGCGCAAATCGCAGGATACCACACCACGAGCTTTACCATCACCAATGACTTCCAGTCGCTCATTCTCATGAACATGGAGCTCCTCGAGATGTTCCAGGCGGAATGTGGCAACGCCGAGTTCCTTGGATTTGCGGAATTCATTCTTGTCGAACACCTGAATGTCGACGGTGTCGTTGAAGGATGTAACGATGAGGTAGTGCGTCTCGTTCCATTTCGGGTTCGCATTGTCCTCGACGGTCTTGGTTCGGGCGAGCTCCTGGCGACGACTGAAGCTGATGGAAGCGTATGGGTCGACTGTGCCGGCAAAATTGTCCGAGTTCTTGAGGCCTTGTGCGCCATGTAGGGTGAGCGCAAGGACGCCGACGGCTTGGTCAACCGGCGTGCCAGCGAGCATCTTTGCGATTTCGATGGGGAAGACATTGGGCGCATACATCATGGGCGCCAGATTACCGTGAATCTGTTCCAGGATGAAGCTCTCGAGGCCGGGAATGAAGTTGATGTCGAACCCGAAGCTGTCACCGCCAAGAGGCTTGCAGACGTAATCAATCGAGGGGCGCTCGAGAAAGCACATTTCGACTCTGTCCACGTGGGGGAAAGGAATCTGGAGCTTGATTTTGAGTCGCATGATTCCGGAGAAGGACATGTCCTCCACAATGACGTCGAGGCCCTTGCTAATCATGGCCTTGCCGATTCTTATTTCGAGCACGACCTTGGGGTTAATCTTGTTCTTAACCTGACGAGCCGTCATATCAGCCGTGTCGTTGGGAGTGAAACTAAATTTCCAATCCATGATGACAATATCGTCCTCGGTCTTGGGATATGTCTTGACATGCTCCATGCGAGGAGGCTTGGAGCCGAGGGTGAAAGTCTTGAGCTTCAGACTGTCCAGAAAAGCCGGAGTTGCGGAGCTGAGAACTTGATCGACCGAGTTGATGATGGTTTGCGCAAGAACAGGTTGGTAGATGGGCCAGAACTTGACCATGAAGGAGTTGATCCACTCCAGCGATTCATGATCGCTCTCGAGATTCTTCAGAGCAAGCTCTCGCGTGATGTCGTCGCGGAAGTTGCGACGCACTCGTCGTAGCGAGGTACGGTAGTACGTGGAACATACAGCCATAATGACCATGATCCAGGCCAGCCCGCCGCCAAAAACAGCGACGAGCCATGAGGAAATACAAGCGAAAACAATCAAGGCGGTATTGTGGTACCAGTCTATGATGGGTGATGGTGCAAGCCGGGTCAGAAAAATAGTTTTGTGGTTTCGCCCTCGCCGCGAGACAAGGTGCCTCGTGATCAAAGCTTACCTCCGTAAAGGTTGTGAGGCAATCTACCCTCAAGCCAAGTGGAATGATCCAGGAGACTCTCTGCATCGATTGCGCCGCCACCCCATCCGAGCTTGGGAGCCCAACCGGTGCGGGAATATGGAGCTTCTCGGGAACCGAGGCCCGCGCCTGTCGTGTCGTTGCCTTGTGCATCCGTTGTGACGTCAAGCACACCAGCCTTGCCGACGTCAGGCAGCACCTCGTCAGGTCCCTTGCCGTCGTCGACGTCGGTGATGATTGCAGCACCTTTGGGACGCCTGCTCCTTTGAAGTTCGGGGGGAATTGCCTGTCAATGATGGGAAAGAAGAGAGGGTTAGCAGTACGTTCATGCCCCCCTTCTCGTAAAGCCGACATGACATGTATTGCCGGTCGCGACGGTCCGACGTTCAACACTCAGCGACCAACAGATGGACAGCTGGCCGCTGGGGGGACGCAAAAGTGGATGGCTTACAGCTTGAGCTTGAGCTTGTTTTTGCTCCAGAGTGGCATCTGGATCAAAATTGAAGGCAGGAATACCGGCGTTCTTGGCCTCTTCGACCATGGCCTTCTCCACCTGCTCGGTGGTGACCAAGTTCTCCTCGGCCGCCTCAATGGCGCCTTGCTGCTTGAGCTCGCGCTCCTGCAAGGCAGACATGACGCCAGCTGCAGGCGCAAGGCCGGGGACGCTTTGGAAAAAAAAAACGATGGTAAGCTATGCTGTCGGTCTCAATTGGGAGTAGACTGTCGAGGTAATGGCATCTAGAGCTCTCGGGATTGCGCACTGGCAGCTAGTAACAGAGGGCGGTTAGCAGGAACGGGACGAGGGGAGCTGGTGAAGCAATGAGCGGAAGAGCGACGAGCGACGGGCATCGAACAACACACGGACGATGATGACGTGGGGGTGCTCGGTTCGGCACCAGCGATAAAGGCTGCGACCAAAGTGGGCAGAGCAACGCAACACAGTAGCCAGAACACACGGTATCATCCTCGAGCCAGAGCCAGAGCCAGAGCCGGGCCACAGGGGCAGGGACGTTTGCAGTTCTCCGTACTAACTTACTTACCGCATACCAAAGCCGAGTCGGTGAGAATACAGTACGGCGACGGCGACGGCGACGGTGACTGTACTGTGTACTTCAAGCTGCCGGGCTCGATGAGACAGCTGTTCGACGTCTCTGGCCGAGACAATGGCGAAGGCGGCGAAGCCCGCAGGCGGTGTTTCGATATACAAAGGACAAGACACAATCGTCGAGAGCGGAATTGAAACAAAGGAAAGAAAAGGTGGCCAGTGAAAAATGGGCAGTGATGAAGGATGAGGTGTCTGATCCAAGGACACTTGGACAACAAGACCAGAATTCGCAACGTCGCACGCGGTGCCGGGGGGATTGGCGACGGGTGGATGGGCTGTCTGATGGCCGGACTGGCTATTAGCCACTACCACTCCGAAGCACGTACGTACGTACCGTGCAAGATATATACTGGCAATGTACTCCGTATCAGACGAGTTTATGAGCCAGGCACGAGGGGTGGATGTAGATGACCCGAACCACGGGCATGGGGCGTTTTGGCTTTGCTTTTGGCTTTCGCCTTGGGCCCTGGGCCTTGGTTTTTGGCACTCGCTAAATAACACGTACTCCGTAGCACGTAGCGCGTAGCACCAAAGGAAGTACGGTACGTAGCTGGGCCAATTGGCCAGTCTGGTGCGTGAAAACAAGGAGAAAGGAAAAGAAAAGAAAAAAGACGGAACGGGCGTGATGGATCCCTGCTGCCCGGTGGCCCGTGAGTGGATCGAGCTTCGACCCCTTCCACGTCCAAGTGGCTCCCGGCGGATCGGATTTGGGAAAGACTTCCCTGCTGCCTTGCCTGTGCAGTGCAGCCAGGCCGATGCATCCATCCAGATTGTCGTCCAATTCATGTGACGCTTCATCCGGGCTGCCAATCCTCCAATCCGACGGGCTGCCAGTGCCCGCGGCGACCTCCCTGGCAAGCAAATCCGAGCCCCTTGAAGGGTTCAAAGGAAAAGTTGAATAAAAAAAAGCAGCGACAAGCATGGGCACAATAAAGAGACACTTGCCTGGTTGATGACCTCCAATACACAGCACAATCTGCAGAGAACGAGCCGACGGCCCCCATGTGTCTCTGGCTTGTCTCAGCAGCAGATTGATCAATGGATCCCTGGACTTTCCTCCAACGACACTAGGCCCAGGACCAGAGGCACCCCCCGGCCCTGCTGAACTTGGACCCAAGGCCCCATCGACCCCACAGCCTTGCCCGGCTCGGCTTGGCTTCTATGGCTGGCCGAGACCAACCAACGCAGTGGCGACCTGCTGCGCGAGCAGGTACGCAAATACGGAGTAGTATGCATCATCCTTGGGTTCTCGCAGGTACTCCGTACCTGGGGGTTGGGGTGGCCGGAACTGACGAAGCTTAAGCATCAAAGGCATGCACGTGTACGGAGTATGATGTATCTGACTTGTTCCCTGTGCATGACACGGAGTAGTGTCTGGCTTTACTCTGTACTACTCCGTACTCCGTGCCGAATCGAATCTCGCCCTGTCCCAACTTCTCTGCTTAAAACGGACACCCTGGCTATCACCGCCACGCTCCATTGGACCTCTGCCTGTGTGCGACCGTTTGACCCTCGTGCTCCGATCTGTATGTACTCCACAATCGTCGACGCTGACGAAATGGACAGCTGGCGGCCCTCGTACAACTTTGTTCGGGCGGCTCGCCACGTCGCTGGCATTCAAGACATGACCTCCCCCCTCCCGCGACAATCTCCCAACTCCCAACACCCAACTGGATGTAGCATACTGTTGATTGACGGGCGGTGCCTGTTGAAGTGTCACATGCCATTCCCGTCATTATGTGCATCATTTGTTCAGACTCGAAGTGCAGTTCCTACCCGTCTCTCAGTCTCGCTCTTCACCAACATACACACACGCGCGCGCACACACACACACACACACACACACACACATATATATATACGTTATATATATATGATCCCGGCATGAACCATCCCCAAAACGCCAGCTTTGAACAAAACCCCGTCGCAACGCCGACGCATCAGATCTGAAATGAGAGGAGTCGCCAAGCCCAGAATATTGAACGCTTCACAGCATGAATGAACCACCGACGACTAAAATGACCCCCAGAAAACGGGGGACCCCACAGTCAGCAAGCAAGAGAGGGGGTGCGTGGCATTCTTTGGGAAAAAGAAGAGGCAGCCAGTCAGAGTGACCCTGCCCATACTGCAAATGCCTAAAATCCAAATCCATCATGCTGATGAACCGGACACCGACCTGGATGACGAACAAACCAGGCAGATATGCAAGACTTGTGAAATCGACACAGACACTCCAACCGAGCCATGGGTATTCCCACCGTAAACTCTTCCAAGCATATAGTACACTCTGCGTCGTCGACGCAGTCCTTCTCTGTTGCTGGGTAAATGTACATGCCGGTTCTGCGGGGCAACATGGGCGGCGTCAATGTTTCTTGTCCCTCCGGAGGACGGGGGCTGCCATATGCGCTGTGTTCCTGGATGCAGTTGTTGATGTGTGCTTCTCGGAGCGTTTCAAACTCTGGCAACGAGCGGACGGGGAGCTCTCGATGACACACAGGGCATTCGTCGTCCTCGGCAAGTGGGGGAGGGTGTGGTAGAGCGCGTTGTCGAGATGAGGATGACGCCACCTCTCCATGACCGTATGAACCGTGTCTGCGACGCGAGGGGGATGGGTGTATGCTGGATGGGCCAGCGACAAGGAAGCGCTCTAGATGGGATGGATGGACGTGCGGCGCGCTCATGCGATGGTTGGACGGGGCGAGATTAGGTGAACTCTGGGCAGATGGGTTCTATACACAAACACACACACACACACACACACACCCGGCTGTTAGCCAAGGTCGGCCGCTTCTTGGTGTTGTAAAGGGCGAAGGAGAACAAAACGTACCAAGGTGATGCTCCTGGCTCTGGCATAGTGGTATTGCAGGGGATCGCGGCTGTCTCCTCCGGCAAATACAGCCTCATATCTGTTTGGTACGTGTCCAGCGCCGTGAGAGGCTCCAAAACTGCTGCGTGATCTTTGATGTGGTGATCGTGGAGATGCGACGGACAGTGTCGGACTCTCAGGTGGTGCCGTGTTGGGATCTGGCACACACGGATTGCAGAGCCGTACGCGCTCGCCCCCTGATAACCCATTCACGTCCAGATAACCAGCACCCATAGCGTCGACAAGCAAACTCGGTGGCATCGAAATCTCGGATCCGGGCTGCCTCACAATGTACTGATGCGGTATGATAATCCTGTGCGGGGAGCACGTGGCGCACACGACTCGGCCGCATTTTCTTAACACCTGCATTAGCTTACACATTCGTCGCGGGCCGGAGTCTGGGAAACAGTGATGGCATACCTGCAGTGGTGCTTGCGGACAAAGAAGCTGAACTGGGTGTGACAAATAGGACAGAGTGTGACTTCCGCGTCTGGCTGCCATCTAGGGAGCACAAACTCGGGTGTGACGTTGTCGTCGCCTCGGGGTCGATTCGCTCTGTGATCTTGCGATGCCCGCCTACCCGTAGATTCGCGCCGTCTGTGGGGAGCATGGGGAAGGTGTAAATCTCGTGCGTGTGCCATTGTACGAGGCAGAGGCTCGATGCTCCGAGGCTCGCCTTGGTGAGCCGCTTGCAGATATGCGCCTCGATAATGAGGCTCGGGTTCAGCCCAGTTGACCCCTGGACTTGGCAGGCTCGGTACTTGTTCTCTTGCTGACGCTCGAACTGCGGGTTCTTGAGCGTTGGAGGGTGATGAAATGGAAGACGATCGGATGGGAAGTACTGTGGGCTGGACTTGATGCTCTTGAGTGGACTGGGTGTCAATGCGTGAAGCCGATTCTGCGGCCGATTGTCGGTGGGATTCAGGGGTTTCGGACTCTGAATTGTTCTGTATTTTCACATGCAAACGGCCGGGACCGGGGCGTGTATTACTGTCGTCGTCGGTTGAGGGACGCCGAGATGCATCTTGCTCAATGTCGCTGATCTGTGCATGGGCGCTTGGCCCTGCTTCTGGATTACGACCTCGCCGAGTGTGGTGAACATGGGCTGTATCAAATAGCTCTCGTTCGACCCCGTTAGAAGGGCGGTCGAGATGCTGGGAACGATCTTGGTGGTGGCAAATTGCTAAATGCCAACAGCAGTGTGGTGAGTCACAGCTGTGGATAGGATCGCTTGTGTGTGAGGCTGGAGATTCCGGTCGCGGAGAGTCGGTTTGATGGCTTGCATGGTGGTTATCGACGGGGCTTGACCCGCCTCGAGGGCTCGACATGTTGGAACATGAGGCCGAGCAGAGAGACAAGGAAGGAAGAAGTGAGGGGGAAGAAGAGATGGAGCGGTAAGATTAGTAGTAGGTGTCTGAAATGCAGGTTGCCACAAGGCGCTGGGCTGGCTGAGTGTCGAGTTGTAGTCGGCACGGCGGGACTGAGCTTAGGTGAGACACTTGACCGAGGCGAGCGCGAGGTCGGACGGGTTCGGACGGGTTCCAGACTCGGGGATCAGGGGCGAAGGGGGGGCCGGAAAAAAAAAATCGAAGAGTAACTACAAATGAAAAGGGCGTCAAAACCTGTCAGACGCAGCAGTCAGTGTCTTGAATGAATGAGCAAACAGGCGTGCGATCTGTGTGTAGACCGCCGGCATCACGCCACGCCAGACCCTTGGGAAGAGTTGAAGAGGGGAAGGGCTCTCGGTGTTGGCACGCGATCACACTTGCGTCAGGGTGCATCTGGCGCTCGCTGGTGGTCTGTCATGGGGTCCATCAGCCACCAGACAGTACCGAAGTACCTACTCCGTAGTGAGTACTAGTAGTACGTAGTGAGTACTCCGTACTTTGTCTGGTAGTTACCGGTGCTACTCCGTACTGGTGCGTAGTAATTGGGCCAGGCGGCGGACCCGCAGACTCTGGCTAGCTTCCGCCGTTGGCCGCATGGCGTTGGCTGGCTGCCTGGCACATGTCAGCCAATTGGAGAGGATTGAAATCGACTTGTTGATCCAGCCCGCTGCCAACACTGAACACGGCATCTCTCAACCCTCGACTCGACGTGCAAGGTCGCCATTTCGTTGGACGCAGAAACCGTGCGTCAACTTGCAGCAACAGGTCGGTTGGCGTACGCAACAACAAACCGAGAGACACCACAACAGCCGTGGGAGGAAGCACAGCAGCAGCACGAGCCATCAACCCCCGAAAGCATACGGAATCACGCATCCGCCGCGTCAAGCTCGATCGCGCCGGCGACGTGTCGTGCACCGCCCCGGGTGCCTGTCACCGTCGCAAGAAGGGACTTTCTGCGAGATGAGCGTATTCCAAGTGCTCTGCATACCAGGCATGCGGGCATCGATTCGCCGCTGGACGGTGGTGCCCTCGGGGTGCCGCAAGGGTCGTCGTTTGCGCCAACGATGCGTCATGCCGAAAAGTGCAACTTGTGGAAATCAAGTCACTGACCACGAACAACCAGAACTCTGCTTCATCCTCATTAAGCCGAGAAAAAACTACACCGCAGCCCAGCCACTGCCTGGTCTTCAATCACAAGCGCCCCGGAACACAAGCTTCTCCAGTGTGAAGGACTGCCATGTGTGACGTCCGTCAGGTCTGCCCCTCATGAGGCCGAATACACCTGGGAGGTGGGATATCCATCATCTTCTTCAGCCGGCCCGTTCTGTATTCAGTCGGCTGCCCCCTGGCAGTGAAACGCGGGGCCCTGCTCCTGCGTCTACTGCGCAGCGTGTCGTCAAGGCCTGGATTTTCCATCTACTCTCCAACCTCACGGTCATCGTTCCAATGTATAAACGTCAAGACCCTCCACTTCCAAGTCGCATGCCTGATCCTCTTGCCCCACAAGTACAAGGGAACCCACATGATGAGGACACCTGCGGAAATTCCAGCCATGGCTCCGTAGGCGTTCTGGTAGCCGCTCACGTTGATCCAAGGATTGGTCTCAAACGACAACAAGAAACCAAACAGAGCTGTTCATCGTCAAAACTCTCGTCCCGATGACGCACCAACCCAGCTTCGGACAGCACTTACATTTGAATCCCATGACGGCCAGCGTCACTTCGCCTGCAACCGGCCGATATGCGTCGATGACGTACACCAAGCAAATGTTTGTGGCCTGGGTGATGGAAAAATTCACTAGCAATTTTCATTAGACATCCTTCTCGTCAGCCGTGCCGAGAGATCAACCTACAAAGACCTAGCCCCACGGTCGGGCATATCCAATGCAGCTTGTGCTCGATGCCGACGCCGTAAAGAACAAGCGCCAGGGGTGAAGTTATGACGGACAATGTCACCGCTGGGAGTCGCATCTCGGGCTCGCGGATCCCACCGTTTCGTTTGGTGAGATGGTCCGCAACTACATCGCCGAAATGCCCACCGGCCGGGATACCGAGCAATGACCCTACGATTGCAGATATGAAACACAGTCCTACTTGGTAGGGCTTGAAGTGGTACGTCTGCTCGAAGGCGGGATCGACGTTGGACGACACGGCAACCAAGAATCCAATCGTAGCGGCTTGGACAAGCGCAGCCCAGAGAACGGGCAGTAGAAGAATGAGACCGAAAGGACGAATCATCATCCGGAACACGTTTTCCTTGGTCAAGGCACCGCAAAAGATGTTGAGTGACTGGAGGTATGTGCGCTTCTTAGGGACAGTCTGGGAACTTGCCTCCACTTCAGACGGAGAGGAGCCGTGGGACTTGGTCTCGTCCATCAAGCCGGTATGCGGGGTACCAACGAGCCTTTCTCGGGGATAGGCAGTCTCGGGAAAGGTGAAAATGGCCAGTAGGAGAATGAATCCAACGAGAGCTGAACCGACTTGGTAGATTGCGCGCCAATGGTGATGAACGGTGATCAAGCCGGAGATGATCAATCCGACGGCAACACCAATGGACAGGAAGCAGGTGTATGACGACATGACGCGTCCTCTCTGGTGAAGAAAGAAGACGTCGGCAATGGAAATGGGCGCAATGGTTTCCGCGGCGCCAGCACCAAACCCCATCAAGATCCTCGCGGCGAGGAAGCCGCCGTATGACTTGTCGAAGATGAGCCACACGGAAGTTCCAAAGTAAACGAGGTAGCTGAAGACGTACACCGGTCGACGTCCCCATTTGTTGACCATTGGGACCCAGAAGAGATTTCCGGTTCCCTGAAGCAAGGAGGTGGTGGTGAAGAAGTAGGCTACGCTGGGAACTGCGGCAGTCATGAGGGAATTCGTCCGGATAGCATCGGGAAAGAAGTCAAGCGCGGTATCGACAATGGCAATGGTCGGGCCAGCCGCAAGAAAGTTGGACATGGCCATGGTGATGCAGAGAAGCGTCGCAATGTAATTCTTCTTCCACGCTGGCCTTTGCCACAAAAGGAGGATGAATCAGCGCGCCGCTGCAAAGCAACCCGACAAGTGCCATCAGTGACCGGATGGAGATGAATCTACATACCAATTCAACGGGTCCATGGGATCCGACGAAGGTGTCGGGACTAGAATTATTGCGTTGGTGTCGTGATGCATCAGTCGAACATGGCCCAGCGTCCGCTTCCGTCGGTTCTCCGCCCCCGTGTTGTGTGCATTGGGGTCCAAGGACGAGGCCACAGCCTCGTGCTTCATCGCCATGGTGGCGGCTGCAATGGTGAAGGCCGCAGAGACGTCGTGGAGCGCGGCAGAACTGTTGCGTGAGGAGCCGGGGCGGCAGTGACTTGTACTTGGGCACGTTGATATATATGCATATATATATCAACCCGCCCAGCAACAGAGTCTCATTGGACAGAGGTGGACACCCGATTGGACTCTGTCTGACCCAATGCTCGCAGAGGAATGCTGTGGAGAGGTGCGTTCCGGAGCGTTGCAGGTATAGCCGAAGAGGTTCTCTGCCGCTGGCGGGGGAGAGAGCTGGTTCAAACTTAGTGACCTCTTCTCGTCTGGTGTGGTCCAAATGTCGAGACGAGCCAGAATCTGGAGGTTGACAGGGCGAGTCGAGTCGAGTCGTGGGCCCCGCCCAGGGCCCCACCTGCAGGACTCGGTCAAATGTCAAATCCATCCTGCCGAAAAACGTCATTGACAATTTGGGCACCGTGAATGAGATATTGCGCTGGGCAGCAGATGATGCCGCTGGCATACATAGCCTGACTATCAACCCATACGGACATCTGGCACCTGCGCCAAACACACGTGCGTAGCTTGCACCGCTGCTAGTCTCCGAGGCCCTCCCATTCACTCTCCTCGGCGTCGTCGCCGTCTCGGTTCGCCTTGGTGCCTCCTCCACCACCACCACCACCACCACGGCTTTCGTCGCTGCCGATGGCGCTCCCTTCTTGGCTGGCATCGCCGCCCCGGCATACAAGAGGAACGGCAGTCCCGGCAGCCCTCAACCCCGGCATGCCGAGCACATCTCGAACCATGGCGCCACCTTGATTCCGCACATACGGGCCACCCCCATCTCCGTCCTCGGTCGTGGTGTCGCGCACGAATCCCGCCACAAAGAAGCCCATGGTGCCGTGGCCGTCGCCTTTGTACGACCGGATACACCCCTGGGCCACTTCCTCATCTCCGATGCACGCCTCGGCGCTGCCCCTCACAGGCCACGCCTTCATCCCCGCGACCTGGTCGCTTCTCCTCAGGATGCGCCACCCTCTCTCCTTTGCAATGTCAGAATTTAGCGCCGCCATGACGACGTCTTCGTTCTCTTGGGGGTGGACCGAGCACGTGGAGTAGGTCACCTTCCTGGCAGACGGGAACCGGAATGCATGCAGCAAGACGGCCAGCTGAAACGCAGCCAGTGCCTTCAACCGTTCGGCCACGTCCTTTTCCGACTTGACAATGGTCTCGTTTCCGTCGTCGTCGCGGATGACCGCTTGACCGGAGCCCTGCACCTGCTCGTGCTTCCTTTTGCGCCCACCTGCCGACGCCTGCCTGGGCCTGCCGGGCCTCGCACCGTCTCGTCCAGAGTCGGGTAGGTGAAGTTGCGGCATTGAATCCCGACCGACGATTCCGCTCCCCGAACAGCTCGGATCCAACAGCAAGGCGCCGACGGCCCTGAACCTCTCCGACTCCGGGTCGACCCGCAAGAAGTCTTGCGCGGCGGCAACGCGCGTCATCCCGTCCGACGCCGCCACCCTGACCATCTTCTCCAGCGTCCTCGCCCGTCCAGCGTCCTTCTCAAACGCAAAGATGGTCTGCGTCTGCGTCTGCGGCCGCGACGCAGACCCAGGTTCGCGGCTGCGCATAACGGCAGCAAGGTGCGTGGTCTTGTTGCCCGGCGCGGCGCAGGCGTCAATCACGTCGCCGTCTTCCGGCCCAGGGTCCAGGAGGCACGCCGGGAAGCACGACGCCTTGTCCTGCAGGATGATCTTGCCGGCGCCGTACGCCTCCGTCCTGCTCAGGTCGCACCGCGGCGTGACGGCCACCAAGTTGGGCACGTGAGGGTCGACGAGCACGTGCCTGCCCTCCCCGGCGAGCACCTCCCGCACGGTGGCGGCCCTGGAGAAGCCCGCAAACGTGGTCTCGAGCTGCTCCTCAAGGGTGCTCCTGAGGGCGTTGACGCGCACCCAGCGCGGGTGGGCGGCCTCCTCGCCGGCCGCCGCCCTCTCGACCCGGGCCGCGAGCAGCTCGACCGACGGTGCTCCGCGCCGCAGCCTGGCCCGAGTGAACTCTGCGCCGAGGCGCGCCTTGTGCCTCTCGACGCTGGACCGGAGCCCGTGGCTCTGCGGCAGCGCGATGCCGCCCTTGGCGAGCAGCAGGTCGTGCACCAGGAGCAGGGCCAGAGCCGGCGTCAGCTGCTCCCACGGGTTAGTTGGCCCGCAAAGAGAACAAGGGCGAGAGGAGGGCTACCTGCCTTGCGCTCGGTTCCGAGTATGCCAGCCCCCTCTATGACTTCCTTCAGGACGGCGCTCCATTTCCAAGTCTCCGACACCAGGGCGTAGAGCTGGTTCGGCGACGACTTGACGCCCTTTCTTCGAAACACTCGCGCTTTCAAGCTGCCCCCCTCCTGGGGGGACGCCGACAGGACATCGGCGGCCTCGTGGTACAGAGACATTTTTTTTTATTTCATCCAAGACACCGCCGAGGCATTCGGTGCATTGTCGGCCAGAGGGCCACGTCGTGTTGTTGTGGCCGGTCCAAAGACACCAGCCGGCCATCCTTGAAGATGGGAGCATTTGGCCAGCCGGACTTCTCCCGACTTGCACGGGGACACGTAGTTACTCGGGCGGGCGGGCCGCAACCCAAACGTGCAGGGGTGCAACACCGTGTACTAGTAGTTACAAGGTACAAGGGTCATGCACAGGCATCCAACTGACGCCTTGGTACTTCGTAGTCCGGTGCCTACGGAGTAATTCAGATTTACTCGGCACCACCGCCGCCGAGTCGACGTCGATGCGGGCGGGACACAAGCAGCAGCAAGCACAAGAGGCGCGGTACACATCACCCAGGGGCTCATCTACCGCAAAGCAACAGTGCACCAGGTAGAGCGCGCCTGCATTTCGTCTACCTAGTCTGCCCAGGAATGACGGAGCATCCCAAATGCTGCACGTCAAATATAAAGTTGGTGCCCCCAAGGGCCAACTCTCCAACAGCCGTCGGCCAGGGAAAAAAAATTGGCCGCGCAAGCTCGTCGGAGGACGAATAGAATCCCCCACCAAAAAAGCCCATAAAATACAGCGACAAGAATCGAAGCATCCAAAAAAAAACCAAAACCCGGCCATTTTCTAAAATCCCTAGGCAATATGTTCATGAAATATCCCCAGATGCCAACCACCCCGCTGTCTGGTACTGCAAACGTCGCCTCCTCCCCGTCGCTCTCGGCCGTGGCGTGAAATCAAGCTATTTGGCAACCATAGACTCAACGGACAAACCTAGTAGTGCGGGCTCCGATGTCGCTGAAGGTGCTCGTGAGCATGTCTTCGGGTTTTAGCACCCTTCAAGCTTGCCTGGCCATCCTTGCTGTAGACGCTGAGCGCCCAGCCCCCTCCGCATACATCTTTCTTGTCGGCCTCGCAAGCCATGTTGCAGGCTGATTCGTCGAGCTTCTCCGATCCGACCAGTTCGTTGCCGCAATAGCACTGGCCGCCGTACTCGGTGCCCGAGAGAACATAGCCGGCTTCCTTGCAGTGGTTGGCGCACTTGGTGTTGTCAATGGCGCCCAGGTTGGGACGGACATTGCCACTGAGAGCACGGGTTCCCGAGTCCTTGAAGCAGCCAGCATACTTGAAATCTCCGGCGGTACGGGTTGAGTTGGACGAGTCAGGGTGAACAGTGGTTCCTGGCAATTGCCCCGTTACAGTCACTGTCTCATAAACAGTGTGAACCTTGGCGGTGCATGCCGATGGTCTAGAAGGCATCGTGGGCTTGGAAACGCTCGCCTCCGAGGTAGCCTGTGGCTCATTGGGATTCTTGGTCGAAGTTGGCTTGTCGCCTCCTGCTCCTGCGGGCGCGGTGCTCGAGAGCTGGCCGGAGTTGTGCGATGCAGCAGGCTGGGAGTTGGTGGGCTTGGCAGTGTTGGTGTGGTCGCCGCCAACTTGGCTGGTGCTGGATGGTTTCGCCGTGCTGTCCCCCTTCAAAGACTGGGACTGCGATGCCTTTGGCTGACCGTCACCTCCGTTGCTTCCACCTCCGCCGTGATGCCAACCAGTAACGGGATTATTTCCAGGGAGCACATCCAGAACACTGTCAACGGTTTCGTCCACCGCCGGTTTGATAATGCAGTCACCCTTGTTCAGGCCGTTGAGTCCAGGACATTTGTCCATGCCCTGACTGCCCGCGTCACAAGTGTCGATGATGTGTTGGAGGAGCTTTTCGTCCCAGGCAGCCATGAAGTCTGCGTGGTTGCTGTAGCCCGTGGCATCTCCGTTGGAGAGAACAAAGGGCTGCTGACCCTTCCCCTGCTCCCACCGGTCCTTGAAAAGCGGAGTGTTCCAGTAGACTTCCAAGAAGAGATGAGGAACGTGGATCCACCCCTTGGGGCAGTCTGATTTTCCATTGCCGGCGTCAGAGGGAAATGCCATGTTTTCTTTGAAGTTGGTCAGGCCGGCAGCAGGATTGTAGCACGATGGGAAGTGAACATCTCCCCGCAAGGGTGACGCATATCCGTCGCAGTCGACGTCGGGAAAGCCAACGCCCTCGCCCTTGTTGCCCGGGTCCTGCATGCCCGCCATGAAACCGTCGGAGCCCGAGGGATATGCCGGACGATCCAAGTTTGAACGAGGACAGGTGTACTTGATAGGGTTCACGGGACCTTTGGAAGGGTCGAGGTTGGAAGTGGCGCCACCTTTGGGCGGTGTTCGCAGACTGGGATCTCCGATGACCATGGAGAGCCCAACTGGAAATGCCTTGATATCATCATTGGTCGGCTCGAAACTACAACGAGGACACAGTTAATTGACGCGGTCTACAGCGGGACGGAGACGGTGTATACGCATACAAGTAATAGGCGTTGGCGTAAAACAGCTCGACTGCTTCCAGCTTGCCGTTCTTTGGATCCTTGAAGTAGAGAGAGGGGACCCAGTAGTTACTGTTGTCACCCTTGATCATGGCAGTGCTGCAGTTTGAGTCCATCAGCTCCTTGCCAGTCGAGCTGAGGCCGAAGTTGCTGCCGCCGAAAATGGAGTGGACGTGAGCAGACGCTTGGCCTGGGCTGACTATAGGGTCCATCCGACCCTTGGTGAGCTGCTTGTTGGTGAAGCGAAGAACGGCAAAAGTCCGTTTGTCCTTGGCGGACGAAACGGTGCCGACAAGGGCCGCAGCAGCGGCTAGGGCGTGAAACTTCATGATGATGCTCACCGTGTAGGTGGTTGTGACAGCAGGAGAGGCGTTGACGAAGGAAGGTCTTGAGTAGGTCAGAAGAGCAGGAAATCAGAAAGAAAGAAACGCCTGGATGTCTAGGCTTGCTACGTCAAGGAGTGTATATAGCGATGTTGGCTTTGTGGTGT
This sequence comes from Metarhizium album ARSEF 1941, assembly GCF_000804445.1. Taxonomy (NCBI): domain Eukaryota; kingdom Fungi; phylum Ascomycota; class Sordariomycetes; order Hypocreales; family Clavicipitaceae; genus Metarhizium; species Metarhizium album. The sequence goes on from NW_024467600.1 coordinate 289,719, forward strand.
TGCCAGAGCACCATAAAGATTGTGAGGGCAGAGACGAAGCGCGCGGATGACCAGAACTCGCGGCGCAGAAAAGGAGCGAAACAAACAGCACACAAAGCTGTTTGGGTTACGAAGATAAGGCGGAGGACGTGCTCGGCGGCCTTCACAAAGACTGGAGGGGAGAAGAAGAAGGAGGAGGGAGAGGAGGGGGAGGAGCGAGAGAAAGCAACACCAGGCAGACAAGCTGCATATAAAGAAAGGAAAAGGAAAAAGGGCAGAAGAGAAGGAGAGTCGAGGAGAGCGTTCCATGATGGCGGAGATGGGAGGATTCGACGGCCACGGCCAAGACCAACAAGAACGTCACGTCCAATACGGACGAGTATCTGCAGCGCACGAGGGACTGCACACTCTGCGCACACACACCGCACAACACAACGCAACGCAACGCAACGCACACCGGGCTCCGGGGCCGCGCATTCAAATTGTGTGTAATTTGCTGTCCGCCATTGGCGCGTGCCGTTGGACTGGAGTAAGCCAATGAGCTGCACGGCAATCTCGGCCCCAAGCGTTCGTTTGAAGTTTGCAGGTCGATACCCAGCGAGGAGAATGCACGAGGGGCTGATAAATCTCGTCGACAGTCAGTGCAGCTCGCTTGACGCCAGCGCCAAGGTCGACAGGGTCATGGCCTGCACCTTGAAGGACCATGTCCGCAACTCCGTACCTGCATGCGCTCTGGTGCCAGCGCCGGGTTGGCTGACGTTTGCCTTTGGTGTGTGCAACGGTAATGTGCACGTTGACGACGCACAAACCCACCTGCTTCTTCATGGTATCGCAGAGTCCGTACGGAGTGCTGGGAGTCTGGGACTACCAAGTAAGCACGCAAGTACTCAAGTGCCCGGGTACCTACTTGGTACCACGTCATGTCCTGACATGGTCAACGCACTGAAGTATGTACGTGTGTCCTCGATTGACGTTGTGTCATGTGGTTCTGCATGGCCGCCGGCTGGAGCAACAACACGACAATGCCAACTGGGCTCTTACTCCGTACGGAGCCACGCTCCACTTTTTAATGATGGTTTGAGGGGTTTTCCCTTTTCCCCCTGATAACATTCGGTGACGACACCCAGAGGACCGGGTTGCCGACCCCGTATTAAAGTCACTACCCCGTACGTACTCTACGGAGCATTGTACGGAGTATGTACAGTCACTCTGCAATCGGTGCTCCGAATTCGACAAGGGAATGCAGGAGGGGAGTCGTTCGTCAACGGTTCAACGTGTTGGTGCCGAGGAATACTACTCAAGTAAGTAACTAGTCAGTACTGGACTAGGGAGCAGGCTGGACGCGTGGCATGTACCGAGCACTACTCCGTGCGTGCCCTTAGGCGCGCGGCCCCCGTCTCCAAGGACAGCAGAAATCAGTCCAAAGTCGAGTACGGAGTAGGCTGTCTGGTTGGCTGGCTGTCTCGTGAGTTGCAATTTGCAATGGCCGATGAAGCAAGCTGTGGGCTGTGGACTGTGTGTGAATGGTCCTGGCTCCTGGGCACTTTATGAATCCCAGCACGGCTGCCCAGGCCCCAGGGCTCCTTCCCCCTCCAAGATTCAAAATGCCCGCCCAGCATGAAACGCGCTAGCGCAGGGCGCAGAGCCTACGCCACCCGATTGGTCGGTTTGCTGGGGACGTCAGATTTGAGCGGCCGAGCAAGAAGGTCAACGGCAGCGGCGCCGTTGGATTCGCCGGCTGGGTCTGTCTTGTCCCCCACCGAGAAAAAAAGAGAAAAGAAAAAGAAGAAAAAAAGAGAAAAAAACCGTCGACCAACTCACCTCGTCACCTTGTCTATCCGTAGATCTGTTGGTTTGTCCCCCGGCCGAGGGAGGCATGGCACTTTCATCTCGGACTCGAGTGCCGTAATTTGTTATCATCGTTTCATTTTGACAACAATCAAAAATCAAACCGGGGACAAAAATAAAAACACTACAACTGACTGACTTCGCAGTCACACGACCAGACAGACAGAGGCCTTCAACCTCGCCAACCAACCATCCTTGGGCGCGGCGCCTCCCCGACGTGGGTTTTCTTGCCTTGCCGTTTTCGACCATTCGGCCGTTACAAGGGACAGCTGCAGTCTTGTTGCACACGGAATTGCATTCTTACGCCCCTACTCCGTATGTAGTTATGTATGTGTACGTTACGTGCTCCGTACACATCTGTACTCTGTAGTCTGTCACTGCATGGCATGAGTCGGCCATCCATCATGATGATGCTGATGCACGCCAACCAGACAGACGCTGGCTTCGTCCGTTCGGCTCCCCAACAGACATCCATGTCTTGACTGACTGCAAGGCTCTGGATGCCCCGTCATCGTTTCAGCACCGTGCCGATTGCGCCCTGGTCTGCCACTGACAATATTAATCATGCACGTTGCCGGCTCAAAGAAAATTACGCAGCAGATTGACCAAGCCGAGATGCTATTTGCGGAACAATGAGCAATCTTCTCGCCCCCTCGCGCCTCCAGTGTGCGCGTACGGAGTAGAGCAAAACCACCGACTACCCACCGAGCCAGCGATCAGGCGTGTCTGGTATAGTAACACGCAGTCGCTGACGGGCGGTATTGATGCTGGTTCAAGAAGCCAAATGGCTCGCTCGCCCTTGACAAGTCCTGCGGCCGCAGCGCGGAATTCATCAACTCTCCTTGTACGGAGTACATCCGTCGTCTTCTTTCTTTCTTTCTTTTTCCCTTCTTCTTCTTTTCTTCACAACAGAGGGTAAGCAGATTCCTTGGTCTCATCGCTGAAGTTGCCGGTCGTGCACGTTGAGGTTTGAATGTGTCGACGCCATGCGCCACCATCATGTGGCAACAAGTGCCGGCCGACACTGGAAGTCATCTCGACGCAAACGAGAGCGCCTACAATCTGAGCAAGCACTCATAGCCTGGGTCTTGCTTGATCCCGAATGGTTAGTCAAAAGTATATTTTGTCGCAGAGAACATGTTCCGCTCCTGGTGTCCCAATCACTCTTCCTGGGAAGACTGACCTAGCTGCTGTGCTGGTCCTGTTCCCGCTGCCTGATAGCTTCTGTGTTTCAATACCAATCAAATCCAAATGGTGTCGTTAGTAGCATGCCGCTTTAAAACGTAGCTCGCCTCGCATTGATAATCCGAAACAGGTATTAGCATTCCTTTTCCGGCAGCATAGCTTCCAAGGGCATTGCAATGGTGGCAACCTGAGATCTTTGTGTGATTCGATTCTCCAAGATGAACACGAGTTAGCCATTACGAAGTATGAAAGAAGATGCTTCAATCAAGCCATGTGCGTGAGATAATGGGGTATAATAAAGCTTCGCTGAGGAGCAATGACCTGCACAAAGTATCGCGGTATCGAGCATGACGCACCGGCCGGAGGCTGATGTCCCTCAAACTCCGATGAATTGCGATCCACGCCGCCCCGAGATTGCCGCCCCGTAAATCGTGTTGCCGTCGTGTACAAAATTTTTCCATTCCGTCTATCAAGTTGTCCCAGTTCGTAAAGAGTAGCAAGTCCGAAAGACGGGACGAACATTTCTTGCTGTGCTCCTGATAGCTTTCCGACCCTTCATTGTCCATTCTGCCTTGATTTAGTCCCCAACAGTACGCCGTTTTTGTTCTCTTTGAGAACCTTCCCCTGCTTCTTCTTCAGATAATTCATCTGGTCCTCTGGCGTTCTTGGACCGGTCGTTGCCCTTCTTGATGGAAATAATACATCCTTGTTCTTTTAACCGTTTGGCCAAGCTGCTACTCGGCAGCATGCCCGGAAACTCCTTGGCGCTGTATACATGAAATACATCACTCACAATCTCGGTGAGTACGGGGAAATGTCGAATTACGCCGGCGCGGGCCGGGTCTATCATAATAAGCGTAAATTTAAGACGGAACGCCCCGGGAGTTCGACATGATAGATCCGAGAAACAGAAGAAGCAGCCCTCCTCACCACGATCGTCCTGTCCGACAAAAGGCGTACCGACAAGTGATCCCATAAGTCGTCTTTGATGCTGATATTCCTCAGGCATGAATGATGCGTCTTGTGTCCCTGACTCATCACATATTGAGCAATTCATGACGTAACTTTCATATCGTAGATACAACCTAGCTTCATCCCTAGATAGGGAAGGACCCTCGATGTAGAGTTGGACAATTGGTGGCGGATCAATGACTCTCCTGTCCCTGTCGCCGAATCCACAGGCCCTTGCGGCTTGTGGTTGCTGCCGCATGCTGAGGCTGAACATGATGCCCGTTAAGGCGTCCATCCTGTCTTGACCCAAAAGATTAGGGATGTCGGACATATCACTGCCTCGAAAGCTCCGGCGAGATTGGGTGGGCAATTGTGCCTGGGGTTCCTTCTGATAGCTTGGGTGCTTCTGCGTGGGTTTCACGACTGGTTGCTGCGGTATGCTGGTATCGAAAGGTAGCTCGGACGAGTAGCCTGATGGCTGTGGACATTTTTGGTATGGCGGCGGAAAGAAATCTACCTCGGGGTTGCGTGTGCTCGTTGGGTATGATCGGCTGTTCAAGTTTGACGGGGACGGGTGAACAGGGAGGAATGCTTCTGCAGAGCTTTGCGAGGAAGTAAGTCCGACATCACGGCCTGGGCCTGAGATGCTCGAGGCGGTTATGGGTGGCCCATATGATTGTGCAAAAAGGCGGTTACTTGAACCCGTCTTCTCACTCGGCAGTCCAGGAGATGGTTGAGGTTGTCGGTTAGACGTGGCCTGGGCATGGTTGGTGACGTCGTGTTGGCCTTGGGCCATGGGGGTCCAGTCATTATATGGAAAAGACATGTCTCCGAACCTCCATACCCGAGGCGAGGTGGAAGAGACACGAATAGACTGCGTGGCCGCAGCTAGCTCGAGGCCGCCCATGCAACAAGCGTGGACATAAGCACTTTAAGAAGAGAGTGTGTTGGCGCCGCGCTATCACAGGTCGCAAAACACACGGGGAGCGTCGGTGACCGCGCGTGACACACAGCGCCATGAGACTCATCTGAATTAGTCGATGCGGCACTTTGATACCTAGTCGCTGTGCTCGATTCAGAAGAGGCGACCAAAGCCAGCCGGCGCCGTATTCGTGGGGCGTGCAGAGGACTGGAGACGCCTTAGCCCCGGTGGGTTGAATGATTGGATTCTCTCTCGGTGAAACTAGGGAGAAATGTGGTTTAAAGCTGATAAGTAGGCCTCCGAGGATGAGGATATGACGGCATGAAAGAGTGCTTGACGTATACATACACCTTTATGTCTGAGATGTTTCAAGCCTGCGTGAATGCACGAGGCAGAACTCCCGACACAGGCCACGAGATGAATTGATACTGGAGAAGCTCAGAGACGGCATGGTGATGCGCGAGGGCTGGACTCGCTCACAACCAACGGTCAGACAGGGTGAATGCCGCTCCATAGGGTGCCGTGACACACCCTGGCAAGTGCACCGCCCTCCCCTGTCGGGCCTGATCGAGGATCGCGCCAAGCGCCAGGAATTGGACGATCACTCCCTCATGTAATCAGAAACCGGAGGCCGACTTACACGACGACAAGAAGTCGCTACGTCCTATTGCCGCCACCCTTCTCGGGCAGAACAACCTGGGTCGGGCCTGGTCGCAAGACTCACACTGGTCGGGCTCCCTCGTGATTGACTCGTAGTTGCTTTTCTTTTTCTTCTCAAATACCATCAGATGAACGGACAGCGAGCGAAAAAAAGTCAACGGGTGCGGAGTTGTCGACCAAGGCATAAGCCTCAAGCCATGGGTGCGCTGCTGCTCGGGCGTATATCTCATCTATCCAGCAAACTGACTAGTATTGCCATTGTACATATGTGAACCAGAGACAATCAATTGCGTGCGGTCGTCGGAAACGAAATGACACCCTTGATCTGTTCTGGTTGGGGCAGTCAGCCAAGCGCGTCCTTGTCCGGTTGTATCTTGAAGGGGCAACGCCATCTTGAAGGGTCGAGCCATGCATCTTAATGGTCGTCAAACGAGCAGCTAGACAGGTTAGATATGACAGATCTCATTTGTGTCCAGTTTAGGTAGCGTACCCTGGTCCAGTCACCCATACTAGGCGTGGACAATCCCAATGTGTTGTTGGAGCCGTAATTTAGTTGCTCAAGTAAGTAACAAAACAGAAGAATTGCACATGGCACAAGCTGCAATCAGCGTACTTCAGGTGCGGTTCTGCCTCACGTTGAAATATTCATGACGGGGGTCATGCTGGACGGTGAGTCTGGTCAATGAAAGTTGAAAAGTCGACAATTAAGCAGTAGTTGATTGGATCTGTATGCATACTGGGCAAATCCCCGCTCCCGTTCTCTGTCACCGAGGCCGCTCGCTAGTACCGGGAGGGCAACAAGGGATGGGTAACATAACATGTAGCCAGCTGACGGATGTTTCATCGCACCTAACCGGCCGGCACGGCGGAGATCTACGCAGGAGCTCCTTGGACAGTGCGACCAGAGAAGGTGGGAGAATAGTACCTATCAAGTCTAGTACCCCGTAGTCGGTCTCAGTGCACACTTGCTGGCATCCATCACGGATGCGATGGGGACATGACTACTCCGAAAATCCCTTTGTCTTGCTCAGCTGTCAGGTCGACGGAAGTTGCGTCTCCACGCGGAGAGAACAGACCAAGGTGGGGAGTAAAGCGATGGATGAATAGTATTGTTGAGGCGGAGTTGAGCAGCTGGTGTAGCGTGCTTTGTGCCATGGTCGAAAGCCATGCTTGATAACGGAGAGATAATTTGCACCTCATTTTCTGACTTTTATTTTATGCTGGGACTTGGCTGCCCGTACAGAGCAGTACTCCATAGTCCTTGTGCAGAATTGTACTCTGTACCGCTGGTTGTGATGCGTGCCACCACGCACACACAGCTTGGTATTGATGAATCCCACCGGAACCTAGGGGCATTAGGGACGGCGTGTTCGTAGGCTGATAATTGCCTTGGTCGTTGTTGTCCACAGCGAACCGCAAAAATAACTACATGACGCAAGATGAAGCTGGGGTCAACGACAGCAAGATCGGCCCCCTGCGCCTCGTCCAATGGGATGGATGGGTCTGATAATGACCGGGTGCTTGGGGGTACGCGAAGTACCAGAGGAGCGCGGTGAAGCTGTCAGCCAAAAAGAGGGATAATCCTGACCGTCTATCTGCCATACATGATTTAGCTCATGACGTCGATAGTTGGAAGGCGGGGGAAGCTCTTTGGCTGTACATGGTCTTGTTCTTGTCGGTTGGGGCATAAGAGAGTCCGCGGCCACAAGAGCCTCCCATGTCTCTCATAGCTCGACGTCGTAAACGTGTGCTGGCGGAGAAGCGTGTCTCGGGCGAGTCTTCCGTGGTAATTTATAAAAGTCAGTTGGCCGCCTGGCAAACATTCCCCCTTGATCTGGTTGGCCTTGGGTTGAGCTGAGCTCGCTGCTCGGCACGCCCTGGTCGAGGCTTGTAGGTTACTCCGTGTCGATGGTCGGTTGGTGTCGTCGGTCTGCTGCTCAAATGGTAGTTACTAAGTAAGTGCTGCCACCAGGATTGTTTGCTGGGTCAAGGCTGAAGCTCGCTCGGCTCGCGAGTCGCAGGGTGTCATGCCAGCTACGTGCATGCGCCTCGAGGAGCTCCCCGCACTTGTCCACCTGAGCAGTTGGAGCACGACTGCCTCTCGGCCGCACCTTCCACGACACGCGAAGTGCCCGGGTCTGAGGCAGGTACGCAGCCTTGCCATGTTTTCAGGTGGCATTTCCGATCAATCCCAAGTTTCTGGGTCGTCGACTGCCTGCCAACTTGAAGGTTTAGAAACGACCGGAGGATTGTGGAAGAAAAGGGCCCCGACGCATAGCGCACAGAACAGCACCACAGGTGTATGCCGTGATGCAATCGATTTACTGTATTACGTGGGTAAAGAACCCTCTGCTCAAGGCGCCGTATGCATGCCAGGTCGTTGCTATAATCATCGGAACAGTACCGGCTATCAACCCAATGCTCCGTCTTTTCGGTCGCGTGGTTGGTTCCTGTCTGGAAACTGGCTCTCGAGTCTCGGCGCACCTCCGTGCGTGCGTGCATGAACACACCGCTTGTTCACAAAGTGCCCCACCATGTCTGCGCCGACGGACGGCCTCGGTGCGGAGCATGGCCAATCCCCGCCGGAATGGTCCTGTCCTGCAGGGTGGCTGGCTGCTCGATGACCTGGTAGTATCCTGGTTCTGGTAACGGTATCTGTAGCGCTGGCCGAGGATGGCCTTTGGTAAATGTTGTCGGACACGTTGCAGTGGTTGCAGCAACAATAAATAGCCTTGGGGAAAGAAAAGAGGGGAGGGAGGGTGCCACCGGGCAGCGTGGATTGAGCGTCTGGTTTCCGAGAACCTGGCCGGCGGCATCTTTCTTTTCAAAGCAGGTACTCCGTACCGAGCGAGTAGGTAAGTACCTACCTAGGTAGTTACGTGCTGAAACCGGGGTCACTCGACACTGACGACATTTGCACTGTGCTGGGATGCCGTGTAACCTCCCCGCCTCGTGTCTCCCAGACACCGTCCGTGAGTCTGTGACCACCACAGACAGTTGCCAGCCAGCCAGGGCCGCACGTGCAGATGCTGCAGCCTGAACAGCGGCCATGGGTCGTTGCGTCGCTCAGATCGCGCTTTGCATACAAACTGTAGTACCGACTACTCCGTAGACGCTGTGATAAATCAACTGTCGGAATCGGGCGACGTTCCCGCAAGGAAGACGGGGATTATTCGGCCGTTGTCTGACCGCCCCGTGAACTGGCCTTCAACTTGGACACTTTTGCTGGTTTCGTTTCGTCTGCATCTGACGCCAACCAGGTTCTGTCTGTCACAGCTCCGATTCGACCCTCATTGAGATATCGTCCCATCTTGAGCTATTTCCCCATGTATCGTGACACAGCAGCTCCGATTCGACCCTCATTGAGATATCGCACCATCTTGAGCTATTTCCCCATGTATCGTCACACAGCCAGGACCGGTCAAGGTCAAGGCGCTGGCGATCTACTCCGTATCATGTTGCGATACCGTCTTCTCTCACCCACGCAGACGATACGAATCTTACTGACGAGTGCCGGCTGGCTACTCCGGAGTTTGACGACGTATCTATCGTTGAAGTGGCACTGAAACTTTCCCCCCAAAGGACGACACACGAATGCCAGGCGCTACGGATGAAATGACGCGTCGCTTCTCCAACAATTTGCCGACTTTTGTTCCATATATTTGGCATTTTCTCTCCCGCACTCGAGACACCGCCAACACGACAAGATGAGCACAAATAACCCGTCGACGTAGAGTGCGCGCAGAACAATCATGTGACAGAAATGATATACTCGAGTACATGATGCTTTTTACAAATTGACTAGCTCGTAGCAGATCAAGGATACAAGTTCTCGCCATACTTCCAGCTACATCTGTGCCTCCATGCAATCAATATACATCCCTTTTACGAAAACCTGCCGAGTCTCACCCCTGATGGCCCAGAATACATATATCGTCCCATTTACACCGCTCAGCCGGTACGATTATGCACTCTATCTCACGGACATTGTGCAGAAATTCAAATTCACAAATTGAGACGCCAAACCAAAGACAAAAAAAAAACCAATTAAAAAACCGCCGTGCAAATCATGCTATGCTTTTAGTGGTATCCAACCCAGATATGGGAAATCCATGTCATGGAATAATAATGATGGCGTATTCAACGTGATTAAATGTCGGTGCTTGCATCAGCTGCACGCGAAAAAAAAAAAAGATCGACAATGATAAGCTCTATGCTGAAATTATAGCGTGACGTGTCCAAAAATTTTGTCGGAGAATACGCATGATTGTGCGTGAAGAGGTATTTGAGAATATGTCGAGAGACGGTCGCTTTGAAATGCAGACATGATGAACCGGGCGTTGCTCAATATGTGCAGTGAATTGGCGATTACAAGAACCTCGCCAGGAGGAAAAGCGCGACAACAAGATTAGCTGCCATGGCGATATGAGATGGCACTGCTACAACGAAAGCTCCATTCTCAGCAGCAGGTAGAGTCGAGTTGACAAAGTCTGGACCACAGCGCGCGTTGAGCAGGTTCGCTGCAGCTTGGTATGTCGGTGTCAGAAGCTGTTGTCGGTCTGCGGAAGCTGACTGATAGATTGACATGGTATTCTGTATGCACCAATTGCAGGATGGCGTCGCCGAAGCTATCAACGGTTGCCCAAAGGGCATAAAGTAAAAGTACACGTCCGACGGGTTCGTGAAATTTGTGACGGCATTGGCGTAGCAGTACGAGTTTGATGAGGGATCCTGGAGACAGGTCGCCGAGTAAAGAACTTTGTAGGCCTTTAAACCCTGCCAGGCTTGTACGACCTGAGTCTGGTTCTGGTCGAACTCCCGTTTGCAGTTGCCATTCGTGGTGAGATTTTGGGCAGCTTGGGTCATATATTTGGTACACTTGGTGACATCAGCTGCGCATGTGGCGTCGAGAACCTTGACGATGCTGACAAGTTCCTTTTCGGCGTCGAAAAATGAGATGGAAGACTGTTGCGCAAAAGACGGTTAGATTTGAAGCCTGTCAGACCAAGACGCGCGCCATTCCATCTTGGGGAATTCAAGGACCGAGCAAGGACACACCTTAATCATCATGGAAATGGGATAGCATCGCTTGAAAGTAGGATCCGAGAGCAATGCAGCCATGAAGTTGGGGCAAGAATCGTCACTACCACGGACTTGGAAAGCGTTTTGGGCCAGACTGCCGAAGGGCGATGGTAAGGGGCTAGTGGTAGTGGTAGTGGTGGCTGATGATGTAGTCGTCTCCTTCGAACTTGTCAGACTGTCAGTATCCAACGTACTCTCCTCGGACTGGCCCGCCTCTGCCGACGCATTCTTGCTGTTTCCTTGTCTCTTCCCCAATCGTTCTGATTCTCCTGCAGTGGGAGATATCGTAACCGGCGCAGATGTTGTCATTGCTGTGTTTGGGCGGTGCAAAGATGGCAGCACCGTTGCGGGTGTAGATATAATTTGTGTCAATAGAGCCTCCTCGGCGGCTGCATGCGAGGCAAATACGGAAGTTAGGGTAAGCACGAGGGTCGGCAAGATTATCCGAGGTGGCAGCAGTCGATGGTTTCGCCCGGACTTTTGTCGGATTTGAGGCGCAGTTGAATCCATTTTCGATGAGTTGCTCGAGACATGAAAGATTTTGTTCCAGTAGCATGGCACGGTTGGGATAGACGAAACAGAATGCCCAAGACGTGATACGTCTCAATACGTCCCGCGTTTCGCAGGGTTTGCGCATCGACAACCAGGCAGACGCGATATCAATGATATGTTTGGAATGACACAGACCAGTCCGTTTCCTCAAGTCGAAGATGCATCCGTATTCCGGTAACTGTCGACTCTGGCGTTTCAGCCAGGATACTTTGAGAAGGGCGGCCTATTTCTTCAAAAGAGAGGCCCGAAAGCCATCACCGAGAACCAAGACGCAGTTTCGACTTGCACAATATGGGTTGTCGGTGGCTTCAGGTATTTATTTGGAGATGCTAGGAGGGCCTCTGAGCAGCCCACCAACTTGGACGACTTCGCACAAGGTAAGGAAACGACAGAACAGCAGAAAAAGAGGGTTCGACGGCTTGTTAGAGCGCGATGAGAAGGGCGAGTTGACGAAGAGTAGCAAGATTCGGGGCGACGGGCGAAAGTACGGAGATGCGACGATGGTTTCGATGATTCGTTGGCGTGTGGCGGTCGTGCTCTCGGTCGCGCGTACGAGAGGAGGGAAACAAAGCGTAGCGTTGGCCGTTTTGTCCGCGGCTCGCGAGGAAAAGGGTCACCCAAACGGATTACTTTGGCCAATATGCATTGATGCTGCAGACTTGCCTGGCTTCTTTGTCAGGCCAGTGATGGTCGAGACGAGGATGTCTGAGAGGCGGGCGACGTTTTGTAAAGCACTGAAAGCTTGGCTGGTTGAAAGGAGCAAAGTTGTGCCGGAGACAGGCGGCGCGCGCCCGCCGTGGCAGGCAAGACTCGAGTCTCGAGAGCGACCTTTGTCCCCGGCTCCCCGTGCATGGATCGTGGATGGGAAAACGGGGGACCTGCTGCGGTGGGTCCTCGGATAAACCCCAACGTTTTGGACGATTGGACGATGGGACGGTCGGACGGCAAGATCAGGAACAGGAACAGGAACAGGGCATTGCCTGCTGGCCGTTTGCCGTGGTCCGTGGTCCGTGGATCCATGGATGGATGGCAACGGGCCCGGCGGGTAGACACCTAATTATTGATTCATTAGTACGGAGTACTAGTAGTAGTAGTTGCGCATGCACGGAGTACGGAGCATGCACAATGCAATGCCCACTTCGGGCCCGACAAGTCACAATGCTGCTGGCTGGTGGTAATCTGGCGCCGCGGGACTGCGACGGAGTGGCTTTCAGTCCACTTTTGCGATGGAGTGGCTTCCAGTCCACTTTTCAGCAGGGCAACAAATTACAGTAACGGAGAGCTTCGTCGACGACAGGATAGACAGATTGCCGTTGCCGTTGCCGTTGCCGTGGGAGCGGGAATGAGAGTCGCCCAGCGTCTCGGCACTCGAGGCAAGTCTGGTCTTGACCGCGCCTGCCTTGACCAGCTTCTCGTCCACAGCCCGGCTTGTTCTTTGCATAGAAACTAGAGACGCACCTCATTCAATGGTTCCTCACGAGTCATGAGCTCGCCCGACGCGCTCGCCCCCTCTCGTCTCGCGTCGTCCGGTGAGTCCATTCCGTCCTGGACCGATATGTGCGACGTGACAAGTCAAGTCTCCATGCAGTCCGTCCATCTCCTGGGCCCTCCTGGCGAGCCCTGCCTGGGTCTCGACCCGGGTCTCCCGCACCGCGCCCAATCGTCGTTTCCCGGCCCCTGCCAAGACTTGGTGGCTGCTCAGCTCCCCGGCCGCCCTCCACGAGCCATGCCATTCACAAAAGCGGGCATAAGATAAGCATAATGCCCTCTATGCTGGTCACCAGCGATGCGATGCGCCCATGCGGCTTTCTGCCCACGCGAGAAATACTTGGGTAGACTTGGACGGGCAACGCTCGCATCTGAGAATGCAGATGACCCGACTATTACTTGCCTACCTCAGCTGACCTGACTATTGTAGTTGACCTGACCTGACTATTGCTATAGGGCGCCTACTACTTTCTAATTAGCTAGAAGTTAAATTGCACTTATAGAGACTACTATTAGTAATTAAGAAATATGTATAGAAAGTAGAGTTTTTTCCCTTATTAATACTTAGTAAGATTCTCTTCTAAATATATTATAAATTTAACTAGAATTAAATCTTAATTTAATTTAATTTAGTTCTTTAACTTTACTATACTTTTCTTTCTCTATTAACTATTATAATAAATATCCTAGTTAGCTTGCTTAGAACTAAGAATATTAATAATAATTATAAACTTCTAGATTTATCTACTATTTATAATAAATTTATCTTTAATAGTAGAGATATTAATTCTAT